>NC_135485.1:137084854-137393700 GCF_052094955.1 Ictidomys tridecemlineatus | reverse complement strand
GCCTTGTCAGTTAGATGTGGAGCCAAAAGAGAGCAAAATGAATATTGTATTTCCTAATATCAGTGAGACAGTGGGACTATTATGACTTGATCTATTCATTCTTATCATTTCAAATACAGAGAAAAATTCATCTTAGAAACACAGTTTCCAAAGGTATGAAAAATTTTATATATTTATGTAGGTACTGTGTTTATGCCCTTGCAGAGTGAACATTTTTAGTGGGAAAGAACTTCCATTGGGTGTTTCTAAGAAATATGTTCTTTTTTTTTTTTTTTCAGTGCTTAGCTTTTTGAGTTCTTTGTATACCATGGAGATTAGTGCTCTATCTGATGTGTGAGGGGTAAAAATTTGCTTCCAGGATGTGGGATCTCTGTTCTCCTCACAGATTGTTTCTTTCACTGAGAAGAAACTTTTTAGTTTGATTCCATCTCATTTATTGAATCTTGGTTTCAATTCTTGCGTTATAGGAGTCTTATTAAGTAAGTTGGGGCCTAATCCCACATGATGAAGATTAGGGCCTACTTTTTCTTCTATTAGACACAGAGTCTCTGGTTTAATTCCTAATTTAATTTAGGTCCTTGATCCATTTTGAGTTAAGTCTTGTGCATGGTGAGAGATATGGGTTGAATTTCATTTTGTTGCATACGGATTTCCAGTTTTCCAAGCACCATTTGTTGAAGATGCTATCTTTTCTCCAGTGCATGTTGGGCCAAGGACCTGAACAGACACTTTGCAGAAAAGTATATACAATCAATCAACAACTATATGAAAAAATTTTCATCATCTCTAGTAAACAGAGAAATTCAAATCAAAACTACTCTAAGATATCATCTCACTCCACTCAGAATGGCAGCTATTATGGCGACAAACCACAAAAAGTGTTGGCGAGGATGTGGGGGAAAAGATACACTCATACACTGCTGGTGGGACTGCAAATTGATACAGCCAAAATGGAAAGCAGTATGGAGATTCCTTGGAAATCTGGGAATGGAACTACCATTTGATCCAGCTATCCCTCTCTTTGGACTATACCCAAAGGAATTAAAAAGAGCATACTACAGGGACACAGCCACATCAATGTTTATAGAAGCACAATTTACAATAACTAAACTGTGGAGCCAACCTGGATGCCCTTCAGTGGATGAATTGTTAAAAAAAATGTGGCATATATACACAATTGAATTTTACTCAGAAATAACAGAGAATAAAATCATGGCACTTGAAGGTAAATGGATGGCATTGGAGAAGATAATGCTAAGTGAAGTTAGCCAATCCCCCCAAAAAACAAATGCTGAACGTTTTCTCTGATATCTTTAAGAAGGCTGATTCATAGTGGGGTAGGGAGGTACAGCATGGAAGGATTAGATGAATGATAGATAGGGAAGAAGGGTGGGAGTGAAAGGGAGGGGGCAGGGGATTAGTAAGGGCAGTGGAATATGATGGACATCATTACCCAAAGTACATGTATGAAGACTCAAATTGGGTGTCAACAGACTTTATATGTAAACAGAGATATGAAAAAGTATGTTATATATGTGTAACAAGAATTGTAATGCAAAAAAATACATGTATAAAGGCATGAATTGGCATGAACATACCTTATATGCAAAGGTATGAAAAAATGTACTCTATATATGTAATAAGAATTGTAATGCATTCCACTGTCATGTATTTAAAAAAAATTAAAATCAATAAAACTAAAACTAAAAAAAGAAAAAGAAATATGCTATCATGTAAAAAATGAAAGTCAATGCATTTTACTTGAAAAGAAACTGATAGTTATCACTTTATTTATATATATATATATCTCATTTATTGAATCTTGGTTTTAATTCTTGCATTATAGGAGTCTTATTAAGGAAGTTGGGGCCTAATCCCACATGATGACGATTAGGGCCTACTTTTCTCTTCTATTAGACACAGAGTCTCTGGTTTAACTCCTAATTTAATTTAATTTCCATCTACAAACATAGGTCACAGTCATTGATTAAATGACTGTACTATGATAATGGTGGTGTCAGTATTGATAAGCAATTGAATCAGTAGCAATCACTGCAAATTTATTGACAAAAGATGTATTTGCAGGAGAAAAGCCAAAGTTTATTCATGCACATGAGAAGTGACTAGGGAAGAGCTACAGTGAAGGGTTTATGTAACATCTTAACAAGGAGGGTGGATAGAACTTAATGCAGAAACATATAGTGGAAAACTAGTAGGGCAAGGCTGGTGGGAGGTGGGTCATGTTTTGTTTCTGATTTCTCATCCAGGTGTGAGGGATCCATCTCCTTTCTGGTTGTAAACCTCTTGGAGAGGGGATTTATGGTAACTGTTTTTTGGGAGAACTTTGCTTTCATCAGCAAAATAAGTTTAAATTAAGGCTCCTCCACCCCCATGGCTATTAAAATAATACTTAATTAAAATAATTCCACATGGATGAATCCAGTTGGTTCCCATTACAGAGAAGCTCAATTCTTTTTAAATTTCAAATTTTCCTTTATTTTTTTTTGCTTAAGCAGTGTAATAAATATGAACACTCATGGTAACTGAAAAATCATTCATTTTTAAAATAGATGTTGATGTCTTTGATAGCTTCCATTTCATGTGTCATCCAGTTCCTTCTCTTTTACATCCATTGTATGACAATGCAATTTGAGTATAGTCAATATTTAATGGCTTTTATTCCTACTTCTAGTCTTTCCACATCACATATTGTAACTTACAAAAAGCAATAGTAGGTAAGGTGGACTTTGTGTGTTAACTTATTTTTGTATTATTCTTTCTTTCTGAATTAACCTTCCTCTCAAATCCTTCCCAAAGAGTAGTTTATATGAGACAATGTGCAAGAAGACAAATCTACCCTGTATTCAGGAGTTATTTGATTGAAAGTTTTCCTTCTTTCCTTTGTTCTTTCTTTTTTTTCAGTACTAGGGATTGAAACTAGAGTTTCTCTACATCTCCAGAACTTCTCACTTTTTTATTTTGAGATAAAATCTCCCTAGATTACCAAAATTGCCCTCAATTCGGTAAAAAGTAAAAACTAAAAATCCACGCAGAATCCATGGGTCTTTGTGAACATTTCCTAATATATAGGAGAGGATAACATGAAAATGAACAGAAAAATTATGGAAGAACTTGGTGTATGTTTTTTAAAAGTGGGGTTTTCAATTATACCATAAAGTCTGCAAGATAACCAATGGGTTTGTTTGTTTTAGTACTTACTAGTCTAGGGAACAATAGCTAATTGTTTCTTGTTATTTTTTTAATGTAGTACGTATACATGCTTAACATGTAGAGATACAGTGAAGACTATAATAATAAAATGTAATTATATTCTCACAGAGTTTTTACTTTAACTGCAGTAGCTTTTTGTTGTTTATTTTTTTTCTAGGCAAAGTTGTTCCATAGGGAGATTTGGTAAAACTTGTTTTTATCCTTTTGAAATAATATTGAAGATTTAACTTTAATATGACATGACAAACCACCATTAGCAGAAGGAATCAGACTGAGCACATACAGCTAGAGCACTCGTCAGCTTTGAAACAGTAAATCATGTCCAGATATGAAAGCCTTTCATTTTTTAAAAAAATAAAAGATAACATGATGTTCAATTTTATACTTCATAAATATGTACTGAGTTTCCTGTAATCAATCACCTTAAATAAACTGATTTTATAATACAGCTTATAGAAGTCAGGGCAAAAAAAAATAGGTTTTGCTTTTTTTTTTTAAAAAAAAAAAGGAGCATGGAATTTATAGTATTGCATTGCATTGTATTGTATTTGCACATTAAAGATATTAGAGCAAAGGTTTACTAGCAAGCTCACCAGAGGTGGATAGTCACATTTGCTAAAGATTGCCTTGAAAGTGAGTAAATTTTAGACAAATTGGGTGATAGAATTCTTTAAATGCATAAATATTCTGATCAGAAGGTATCCCAGTGTGATAATAGACACAGCCAGACACAGAGGCATACAAAAGAAAACCAATCTATGCATGTTTTTTGTTTGTTAATATTTATGCTCATGAGTTGAGGCAATTTAAACAAACTATGAAGTCTTTGAAAATACACAAGACAGTTAATAATTATTTACAAGACACTGGAAAAAAGTTATTAACTAGTGAACTAATAAAAAACATTCTTTTCAGTTAATAGTAAGCTTATTTTCAAGCCTTTAACATATCGATTCTGTCAAAGAAGTTCAGGAAAGCATGCTTCTTACTAATGAATTACATTACAAACAAAAATTCAAGCCAAATAAATAGTGACAGTCAGCTTTTCCATTCCAATGTAGGTTAAAAAAGTTATAATTAAATTTCTGGGAACAAAGAAAACTATCTTTGTTATAAAAAATATTCATAAGAGCATTGTAAAACAAATACCACTCATTTTTTGGCATGTGTTCTAAAACAAGTACCATTAGTTTGCATAAGAGAGACAGGGAATACAAAAAGTGTAAGATGGTTACTACTTCTGCTTTTAAAAAGACACATTGATGTTGAAATAGAATTTGGGGAAATAGGAAATTAAAAATTTAAAAAGTAAATTCAAAGAAAGAATTTTTTCTTTCTTTCTTTTTTTTTTCCATTTGGCTGAAGGAAGCAGAATAAACATTTTCAAAAGATCTGAATGGAATGGAAAAACAAAACAATAAAAGACAAACAACCCAAAATCCTTGTATCTGGTAACAGGCTGGAAATTCTTTCAAAACTAAGAGGAAAAAAATGCTCTTTAAGATAATTTTTAATCTTTTTCATAATTAAAGTTCAAAGACCTGAAAAGATTTTTCCCTTTATCATTACATCAGTCAGATGCTCCTCAGATGGTGTTACGTTCAGATGAATCTACCATAAGTTGAAAATGTATTTAATAGATTTCACAGGTAGAGCATCATATCTTAGGTATGCTCAGAACATTTACATTAGTCTATGGTTGGGCAACATCTCTAACACAAAGTCTATCTTCTAATGAAGTATTGAGTTTCTAGATGGCTGAACAGGGGCCATAACTTTCCTCCGCTGCCCAACATCAATTGAGAATACCACACTGCAAATCAGTGGCCCACAGAAATGCAAAAATTCAAAATGAGGTTTCTGCTAAATGTATATAGCTTTCTCAATGCTGTAATATAAAAAAAATCATAAGTCGGAAAACCATATGTATCACCTAATCTTGCCAAGTAGACTCTGAGAATCATTGCTGTCAGAACCTAAGGATAACAGGTGTAAATGTATCCTGAAAGCACATGAAAGAGAACACAAAAAGAAAAAGAAAACGGAGGCCAACTTTAACAGACCAGTGATGCTTTACTCAGCACCAAAGGGGCAGATCTTTGGAGGGGGAAATGGCAGCAGGCCACCAGGAAGGTCTAGGTTTCAGAGGGCCTTAGCAGAGTCAGGTCATGGGAAGAGTTAATTACTTCTTTTTTTTGAATATGTGGCTAGTTTTTTTCTTAATTGTTTTTTTTTTAATTTATATATGGCATCAGAATGCATTACAATTCTTATTACACATATAGAGCACAATTTTTATATCTCTGGTTGTATACAAAGTATATTCACACCAATTTGTGTCTTCATACATGTACTTTGAATAATCATGTCCATCACACTCCACCATCATTTCTAACTCCCTGTTCCTTCCCTTCCTACCCCTCTGCCCTAAGGGTTTGTCTATTTCTCCCATGCTGCCCCTCCCTGCCCAACTATGAATCAGACTCCTTTTATCAGAGAAAACATTTGGCAATTTTTTTTGGGAGGGGGGTGATTGGCTAAACTTCACTTAGCATTATCTTCTCTAACTCCATCCATTTACCTGTAAATGCCACAATTTTATTCTCTTTTATTGTTGAATAATATTCTATTGTGTATAGATGCCACATTTTTTAATCCATTCATATATGAAGGGCGTCTAGGTTAATTCCATAGTTCAGCTATTGTGAATTGTACTGCTATAAACATTGATGTGGCTGTGTCCCTGTAGTATGCTGTTTTTAAGTCCTTTGGGTATAGACCGAGGAGAGGGATAGCTAGGTCAAATAGTAGTTCCTTTCTCAATTTTCCAAGAAGTTTCCATACTGCTTTCCATTTTGACTACACCAATTTGCAGTTCCACCAGCAGTGTATGAGTGTACCTTTTCCCCTACATCCTTGTCAACACTCATTATTGTTTGTCTTCATAATGCTACCATTCTGACTGGGGTGAAATGCAGGGATGCCCTCTTTCACCAGTTCTATTTAACATAGTTCTTGAAACACGAGCCAGAGCAATTAGATAGATGAAAGAAATTAAAGGGATGCATATAGGTAAAGAAGAACTCAAATTGGCACTATTTGCTGATGACATGATTCTATACCTAGAAGACCCTAAAAGTTCCACCATAAAACTTCTAGAAGTAGTAAATGAATTCAGTAAAGTAGCAGGATATAAAATCAACACCCATAAGTCAAAAGCATTTCTGTATATCAGTGACAATTCCTCTGAAAGGGTTAGTACTTTTGGGGGGTGGGGGGCATTTGTTGGGCAGGGCCAGAACATGGGAGTTTAGGTGGAGGGCTCACTTAGGGAGGGGCAGGAGGGTAGGATGGGGAGCAGTGAGAAAAGTTCCTTGGAGCCTTTTGTCCATATCCTCCATATCCTACCATGAAATTCTAACCTAGGAAAAGTATAAAGATATTTGGGCAAATTTGGCAATTTCCATTATAGACAGTGCAGCATTTTACTAAATATTACGATGTGAGTTAATTGTATGATCTTGAAATCAATATTTGGAGACTCGTTCTTTTTTATATAAAAAATACGAAAGAATTACAATAGAGAATTTGTTAACCAAATTTCCTTCTGGATCATAGTTCTTGCATATTTTTTCCACTCAGTTACAAATTATAAATCCTTTGCACATACTATATCCTTTCAGAGAGGAGTCAGTTATGCTTAGTTCACAAAGAAACTGCTTTGAGTCTACCACTCAAGAAAAGATTCCAGTACGAGTCATTGAAAGTCCCTTCCAAGCTCCAATTTTATTGTTCTTCTTTTTTATTTCTAAAATCAAACTTTCAAAGAAACAGAAATCTTCTCTTTCTTAGCTCTTATCCTGACCATGCCACACTTTGTTCATTGGCGACTGTAATGTCAGCACAAGTGATGGCCCCACTTATACCTGACTTAACAGCTGGACACGCCCTGCTTCTTAAAAACTCCTCTGATTTTTTTTTTCCTTTTTGTAGCCAAAGAAGAACCACAAAATGGATTTCCTTGGAATTATTGCCTGTAGGATATTTATAATTCATATTTAGAAATATTTATGCAGTTTACTGTAACAATTGTGAGGAAAAACATGAAAGCATTCAATCACCTGAGAGGCCTTGCTCATGAGAAAAGTTCAATCTACCTTCCTCTTTCCTCTTGTGATTTGGCCACCAACCAGGACCCTGTCTCAGCCCTGAATCTCTGAAGCTCGGTTTCCCAGCCCAAAGGAAGTAGCTTTCTCTGAACACAAAGTTCTTGTCTGCTGTTTAAACACTTTTCTACTACATTGATTAGAAAGAGTAACATACCATTTAAGGAGGAATGTCACTCAGACTTCTTAATCTTGAGATTTTCCAGTTACAGAAGATTAAAATTAGTGAAATGAGTTCAAACTAGCATGTCAGGCTTTGACCCACACTGAGTTGCCAAGGCGATTAGACATCTGCCCCATTCATTGACTTTTTGTATCTGATCACCTCAGTTATCATCTGGAAGCACTAGGCACACACGGGGGTTTATACTTGTTCAAGGGGGAAAAAAAACATCTCATGTAAATAATGGTCCCAATAAAACATGTGTTATTTGTTTCACTTAAGAAATAGCTTAGAAGTGTTAGCTGACAGCCTAGTTTCAAATCCTTCCTGCATTTTTTTTTTTTTAATCAGCCCTTTGGTAATCCACCTAAATTGACAAATTGATAGTTTTATTACATGTGGGATAAAGATGGAAATGCCCAGCCTGAACACCTCAAAAGATCTTTTTAGGATCAGGTGTGACAATACATAGGGAATGGCATAAAATCTGGCAACTAGAACATCATTATTTTCATCCAAAGACAAAGCAATTACTACCTGTATTGGTTTGCTAGGGTTGCTATAAGAAAGTACCATAATCCAGGAAGTTTAATAACAGAAACTTACTGTCTCATGGTTCTGGAAGTTAGAAGTTCCAGATGCAGGTGATGGGAGGGTTGATTCCTCCTGGTGATTCTGGTGATTTCCAGGTACTTTGTTTTTCTTTTTTTTTTACATTTTTTTCTTGTTAGATACATCATGCCAATCTCTGTTATGTTCATATGGCATTCTCTTGGTATATGTCTGCATTCAAATCCTCCTGTCTGCCACTTTTCTGAAGACACAAATCATGTTGGATTAGAACTTCTTTTTATCTTAAATAATTACATCTACAGAGATCCTGTTTTCAAATGAGGGTACATTCTGATGTACTGGTTGGTATGGCTTCAACACATAAATGTGGGGAAGACACAACTCAACCCAGAACATCACCTTATCAGGAAATGGTCTCAGAGTTCGCCCTTTGTTCTTTAGGCAGTAACAAACCACCTGGCTCTCGTCCCCCAGAAACCACGGAGCTGTTCTCCCCATCTAACCATTTTCCCTAAAACATTATGACCACTAGAAAAAGGATAAGAAAACTCTCCTAACACCTAACTTTATGATACATTTCTTGCTTGTTTAGGATACTAAACACCTTCAAATGTTTTCATTAAAATATGATTTTAGTTAGAACTTTCTCTGTAAATGTATTCTTATAATAAATTTTGAAAGCCATACCTTCTATACAAAATAGTCGTTAAACCCAGGTACAATTTATCACTGAACTACAACCCAGACACCCCTCCTCTATCTAACTATCTATCTATTTGAAGAAAGAGTCTTGCTAAGTTTCTGAGGCTGGCCTGAAACGGTTGATCCTTCCATCTCAGCCTTACAATTCACTGGGAATAGAAGTGCAGGCCCCAACACCGAGCTCATACTATCTGTTAGAGATTTTTACCATACCTTCTAAAATAAAACGAAAGACAAGATAGCTATCTGCAATTAAGTTAGACTGGACATATAAATCATAAATATAAAAGCTGAATGGACAAGGTAGAAATCTAGCTATAAGTCCTTCCTTTTCTCTCTGATTTTGATATCCTTATGTTTTAGTCACCTTTCTTGGTGATCTGACTGAAAGACCTGACAAGAATAATTAGTAGAGGAGGAAAAATTTATTTGGGGCTTGTGGTTTCAGAGGTTTCACTCCATTCCTTAGGGCCTGAGGTGAGGCAGAACATCATGGCAGAAGAATGCAGTGGAGGGAAGCAGTTTACATGATGATCAGAAGCAGAGAGAGACTCCACTAGCCAGATACCCCAAATACATGCCCCCAGTGACCAATCTCCTCCAGCCACATCCTATCTGCCTTCAGTTACCACTCAATTAACCCCATCGGGGAGTTAATTCATTGATTGGGTTAAGCCTCTCATAACCCAGTCATTTCTCTTTTAAACCTTGCATTGTCTCACACATGAAATTTTGGCGTCATCTCCCATTCCAACCATAACACCTTAATTTTAGAAAACTTTCAGAGAAAAAATTGGAAGCATCTTTTAATTGAAGTTAATTATATAGCTAGGCTTCTAATATTTCCATTCACCCATACAATTGCTATAGCTATATTTCTTATTTAATGTTACTAAAAACTAATAATAAATATTTACTATGTGACCTATTTTAAAATAGAGTTAGGTACATTGTGGAATAAACTACAGAGACACTGTTTTACCACATCAGAGATTCTAAAATCGAGTGGGTAATTCTTTTGAGATTTATTAAACTTCCCTATATATCTCTCAAGTTTAATTTAGATTAGGGTGCAGGACTTGTATGCTATTCAAGTTTCCCAATAGTCTTTGATTATACAGCACATGTTCTGGTAGAATGGAGCGCATTCTGACATAAAGGTGGTAATAGAACAAGTAGGTGTTATATAGCACCGCTTCTGCAGGTAAACAGGGATGGGTAATTTAATTTCCAAGGTGACAAATTATCTTATCATGAGTGAGCAGGCAATTTCTTCGCTGAAATAAACTAAGTAGGCCAGGACAGCTTTAACTAGATGAAATCATTATCCTTTTAAAAGACACAAGTGTTGAATAAAGTTAATTTTCTCTGCTTTAGTGTCTTGGTAGAAAATGGCATAAGAAAATAGTGCTGCCTTAAGGTTATGTTAACTCACTTAAATTCTTCAGTAGGGGACTAAAAATAGTATGACTTTAGAAAAATACATATGTGTGTGTTTTACATATGTGTGCCCGGAAGAACATGCTCACACCCCTCTTCACTTCTAATGAATGAGACGGAAATATAGACTATTAAAAAGACAACTTGTGGGGTTGGGTGCCCAGTGGTGAAACATTTGTCTCATATATGAAAAGCCTTGTTCAATTCCCAGCACTGAAAACAAAACAAAATAAAAGATAAGCATCCTTACTTCTTTACCTTTTGAAATGGAAAGTACAGCCTGGTAAAGTGTTACACGTAATCCCAGAATCTTGGAAGACTCAGGCAGGAGGAATGCAAGTTTATAGAGACCATCCTGGGCAATTTAGTGAGACCCTGTTATGAAATTGAAAAATAAGAATGTCTTGATGTAGCTCAGGGATAGAGCACCACTTTGTTTAACCTGCAGTACTGCAAAAGAAGGAAAAATAAACAGAAACAAAAAATAAATGGAAAGTACATAAAATATTTATATCTCTAGTATTTTATAATAATTTTGAAGCTATTTAACAACAAAAGCTTTAGTCATCTGATATTGCCTACAGTCTTGTGTGATGGGCATGTTCTGGGCATATCAGGGACATCTCTTGTCTTTGAGTTCAGAATGGTACCACCAGAGCTCTTCCTGATGGTAACTTCTCAGGATTTCATTAGTTTTTTTCTCTTCTAAAAAGTCTAAAACTTATGCCTAACTTTTAGTGATCTCAATAACAGTAACGTGCCCGTAGAATTCTTCATATTCTATGTCCCTTAAAGTTTCTTAACCTCTTTCTTGAAATTCACTAAGGAAACTGAATTTATCTTGAGTTGTATGAGCTATGCAGCACAAGAATTTGAAGAACTTAAACGTCATTGAAATCTAATAGAAATTAGTAAGGAAATATTAGAAGATGAACTTCTGTACACCTTGAGCATCCTGTCTTGTTTTTGCTATCATATCAAGAACACAAGACATTGGTTACTCTTTATCAGGGATATGTTTTCATGTCTGCAATTGTAATAAGAAAAGACATATGAGGTCAGCCCCAATCTCTCACTTCCACCCTGCACAAAGAGTAAACTTCTGCTTACTGTAAAACAGACTCAGGTTTCCCCAGCAGCTCAAACATATTGGCTCTGCTAGCATCTCTTTGATCCCTTTGCAAAACATCTGTGAAACCTGGGAAACACAGGTAAATGGTCCAAACAAATAAGAAGTTTCACCTACTGCTTGTTATACCTTATGCAGTCCTTTGTATGACTCAAGAGTCTTAGCTCTTTTCCCAAGACTCATCAAGCCATAACAAATTAAATTTACTAGCTTATAGGTAGAATAAAATCTCAGATACTGAAGAATTCATCTCAAGTTGAAATTAGGTTACCTCTTTTAAAAATTTGCTTCTGCAGTGGGTAGTAGATAGATAAATACTGCATGAGGGACATGAAGTAATTTCTGACGTGTGTTTTTCTTCTTCCACCAAGTATTTGAAGAGGTGAAGAGAATTGAAACAATACTAACCCCTTACAACAGTACACAATAGTGCTCCTTGTCCTCAAAGTCTATCTACTACTTACAATAGGAGGAAAATAGCATTATCTTTTGAGGGAGGGAGGGAGGACTGGAGGAAGAGAAAGAGACAGAAAAACAGAATTTAAATCCTCAATCAACAGTAATTTTAAATGTTTGAAATAGCTTTCATTATGGAAAATATTGAATTGAATAAACTGGATTAGTTACAAATATGGAAATAAGTAAATGGAATGCAAAACTAGAATGTCTTGTGGGTGTGATAATTTATAAAATAAAATTGAAAACCAAAATGACATTTTATTCATTTATAAATTTAATATGAAAAGATCTTTGCAATTGTTAGTCATTGCACATTAGAATTACAATAGTCAATTAAAGGGCCTGGCACAAGTTGCAAACCTATTATAAGTCTGCTTTGCATTCAGACACTGTGGCCACCTGCTTAAAAAGAATTGTTCCATTCACATTGTGGCCTTTACTCAGCTCTGCAGGGCATGCTTTGGTTGTGAGTTTAATTCTTCTGGGATGTTGTCACTTTCAACACGCATGTCACCCACTGCATGTTGTATATGAGGAGAGTGCAAGGTGTCTGACATATATTTTTCTTGGAGTCTATTGAGTTAAAATTTCCCAGGGGAAAGTAGACATCTAATGGCACTTCTCAGCATTTGGTGTTTATTTATACGTGAATTGTATGTGTGCATTTGTGTTCATAGCCATACATAATTTAGTTAGACATCCAAGTTAGATGGCTATATTTAAATGGATTTGATCTGTAAACATTTACGCAAGATGAGTAGCCCTTATCTAAAAGGCTATTCGAAATTTTCCATAGTTAAGATTTCTTAAGATTTTGGAATATGTTCATACAAAAAAATGACATGTCTTGTTGATGGAACCCAATTCTAAACACTAAATTTATTGTTGCATTAAAACCTATGCACACAGCCTGAGGTAACTTGATGCAATGTTTTTAGTGCACCTATATTTTCACATGAACTGCCACATGAGGTCAGATGTGGAATTTTCCACTTGTGGAAATGTCTACGTCAATAAGTTCCCAATTATGGGTCATTTTGGATTTCAGATTTTAACATTGGGATGCTATACTTTTACCACTGAATAGACTTTACCTTTTTCCTCTTTTACTTTGTATATATTACTTAACATTATTAGCAAACTTTTTATTTGCTAGAATCTTCATTTTAACTGTTCAAGTGTCTTTGGATGATTCATAACTCTATCATTGCAAAACAAGTTCTATTGGAATTAAACCATAGGAAATTTCTCATCAGAATAATTCAGTGTCATTTTAATATGAAAAATAGCTTCTGAACAATTAAAAAATAAAGAATTGAAATTAATTATAGAAAAAATGTGACAGCAATCAGTTTATATTTTGAAGGTGTTCATATTCAGTTCTTGATATAATCTGATAGTAGGAATCTTATATTGTTTAAAATTTAGAGATATTCGAGTAACAAAGAAGGAAGAATTGAGTATTTATTCCTTAGAGTTTCTAAATTGCTTTTAAGGTACAGTATCTTGGGGCTGGGGCTGCAGCTCAATGGCAGAACACTTGCTTAGCATGCCTGAGGCACTGGGGTCAAACCTTAACACCACAAAAAAAAGCATAAATGAATAAAATAAAGGCATAGTGTCCATCTACAAGTATCAAAAAATAAAAATAAAAAGGCTCAGAGTCTTAAAAGAGCTATGTTTGCCTCACTAGAACATTTTCTATTTTATGATATGCTGCTACCAACCATGTCTATAAGATATTATGACAAACATTTAATTGTGATGCAATTTGGTAACACGCTATGATCTAGGATATGTCACTCAATATAGAGATGAAAGCAAAATGATATTATGAAAAAGATCCTGCACTTGTCAGAAATGGGAGTCTTCATTCCCGTTTAACCTACTTAGCTCTTAGACTTTAGAAAATTCTCTTCATTTTAGGATTTTCACTTGCTCAAAATTTTTTAAAACTCTTACCAACTCTAATGCTTGTTCATCTATATAGAAGACATTGAGAACCGTGTGAGATATTGGAAATGCAAAGATGAGATAGACTAGCACTTTAAAAGTAGTACATTAGTTTCAAAATCATTTATAAAAATGCATATGAACAGGGGGCTGGGGCTGTAGCTCAGTGGCAGAGAGCTTGCCTAGCATGCATGAGGCATTGAGTTTGATCCTCATCACCATATAAAAATAAACAAAGTAAAGGCATAATGTCCATCAAACAAACAAGCAAAGCATGTAAACAAATAGCAGAGAAGTTTATACTTAAAACAAGCCTAGAGGGGTGCCGGCAACACAGGCATTCTTTGGGTAGGCAAAGAGCCTTCCTTCGAACTGCTGTCCCTCCCTGAGGAGGCAGAACAGTGACAGATGTGTTATTGTTGATGGTAGCTGGTGATGATGATGGGGGCAATTGATTCATGGTTTTTAACCATAAGAGACTTGAAGTTGTTTGTAGTCTAATGAAGCTGGTAAAAAGTTAATATGATTAAAAAATGCAAGCTAGGAAGTTTAACCTTAGAAAGTCTCTTCAATTGAGACTTAGGAAGGAAGGAAATCTGTAATCATCAAGGAGATGTAAAGTAGGTAAACTGGAAAAGTTTACATGCAGCAAAGATGATGGTAATTAAATACTTAGCATCTTGCATATGTTCTCATATGTTTTGTTGTAATGAATAGAAATTGCTAAACAGTTTTGCAATTATTAAAATTTTGCTCCAACTGAAGTGTTTCTTGACTTATATTATTACATTTTATAACAGAAATTATGCAGATATTTCATTAAAATCATTTTAATATTCACAGTTTTTTGAGTGTTTAAAGTGATTTTAAACACTAAATTTTCCTAAATTTGTCACATTTAAATATTTAATATTATATAAAAATAAAAATCACTATTTTCCAAGAATCATTTACTATGATAATCAGGTTATATCAACAGATATTGTACTAGTTCTATTAGTATGGTTGGTTATAAATTAAAGTTTAAATGTTAAACATATATACACCTTTCCTTTTAATGTGCCATCTCTGTCTCTCTCTCTCTCTCTCTCTCTCTCTCTCTCTCTCTCTCCTTTTTTTTTGCTGCTATTATGTTGGATTTTCAGCTCATTTTTTCTACTAACTATAAAAGTAAATAAGTTCTATAAAGCAATTTCTTCTATGATGTTGTGACTCAAAACTCTTTAAAATCTACAATGTTCTACATTAGGTTCAAGTCTTAGTGTTGATAGGAAAGAAAAATGTGTTACTAAAGGATCATGAGAAGCTATGAAACACCTCAAAATTACATTGCTACCTACTATTTTCAGCTAAATCAAGTTCCACAATATCCTAACTTAGGGCTGTATTACTTTTCCCCTTCAGAACTCTATTACTCCCCCTAAAGAATATTGACATTGAAGGGTAGAGAGCTGCATGAAGAGTTCTTTCTTTGCCATTCTGCTTATTTCTCAAGCTTGTGTACATTTGCTCTACACACATGTGTAAATGTCGATGCCTGTTTGCGGGTATATCCAATGGTTGCTTCCTTTTATGTTTTGCATAAAAGTGCCCAGTAAGTGTTTTACAAAGAAAATATTAGACTCCGCTTCCTCTTTCTTATTTTGAGTTGCTAAGCAGAAATCTGTGGCATTGATTGATGTATCATTTGAAATCTGCAATGGTCTTTATGGTTTTAGTTATGAATATGTATGAAAAACTCAGTTTTAGTAACTGTGCTATTAGAGCGATGGTCTGGGACTATAATTCAATAGTAATTTCCTTAAAAGACAAAGGAACTTGAATTACAATAGAGCAAGTGTTGATAATGGAATGTCTGCCTGAAAAATAGCTTTTTTTATTCAGTCACATTTTCAGATGATGACAAGAAGCAATGACAAAAGGGGAGCATATTTAGAGCTATGTCAACTCCTCACAGAACACTGAAGAAGAGTACTTTAAGTGTTCTGTCCACCTAGGTCATATTATTTAAAAAAATAAAAATCATCACCCATGGGGCATTTTGACATTTCTACTAACAGAACATAGTAGCATGTTTCCTCAAGGTAGATGTATAAACACATGTAGAACATGCATGCATTGAACTCTTATATATACATTATGTACCAAAATTTTTGTTAGATTTAAAATGAGAAACAATTTGTCCTTCATATCCTTGTGTTCCATATCCACAAATTCAATCAACCTTAGGTAAAAATTATTTTTTAAATATTTCGTCTGTACTAAATATATACTGATATTTTTTTCTTGTAATTATTACTTAAATAATTCAATATAACAACTATTTGCATAGCATGCACATTGTACTAGGGATGTAAGTATCATAGAGATGATTTAAAGTAGCTGGAAGGTTGTGGTAAGTTATAGGCAAATATAATGCCATTTTAAATAAAGGACTTGTATATTCATGAATACTGATGTCCCTAGGAAGTCCCTGTACCAATCAAGCATGGCTATTGAGGAAACTCTATTCCTTAAGTTCATAATTCTTGTTTTCTGACTATCTTGGCAGCAGCAATTATATGCATTTGGTTGTCAAAGCAGACTTTTCTTTATACTTATATTTCTTGCTTTCAGAATTAATTCAAGGTAGCTGTTATAATTTGACTAGAAGAAATCTTCTTCCCCCAGAGCTCTTGTTGTGATGCAGAAATATTCAGAAGTAAAAGGATTCGATTCTGAGAGCTGTAACCTAATCAATTCAGCCTAGTTTAAATGGACTGTGTAGTAACTACAGGCAGGTGAGACATGGCTGGAAGAGTTAGGTCACTTGGGGTATGCCCTGGAAGAGCATCTTCCTTGGGGTCTCTCTCTCTCTCTCTCTCTCCCTCCCTCTCTCCCTCCCTCTCTCTCTCTCTCTCTATCTCTCTCTCTCTCTCCCTCTCTCCCTCTCCCTCTCTCCCTCTCTCTTTATCTCTCTCTCTCTCTCTCTCTCTCTCTCTCTCCCTCTCTCCCTCTCTCTTTATCTCTCTCTCTCTCTCTCTCTCTCTCTCTCTCTCTCTCTCTCTCTCTCTCTCTCTCTCCTGGGTGCTATGTCTTGAGCATCTTTCCTTCTCTATGCCCTTCTGCCATGAAGGTTTACCTCACTTGAGGCCCAGATCAATGGAGTTGGCCAACCATGGACTGAACCTCTAAACAGTCAGCTTAAATAAACTATTCTGTCTCCACATGGTTCTTGTCAGATATTTTGGTCACAGTGAAGCAAAAGCTAACTAAAATAGTAAAAAGGTTCAAGTTAAAGCCTGCAGATAGGAGTCCTTAGCTCTGGAGCATGTTTGTGGATTTTTTGTTTGTTTGTTTTGTTTGTTTGTTCTTTTTTAATGGTTAAAATTTAAAAAATAAAAAAAAACTATTTCTGCAATATATTTGTTTTATTTTATTGTGTTTTATTATTGTAGCTTTGTTAATTTTTCTTTGCTTTGGATTAATTTGGGTTTTTTTGAAACAGACACAAACATACATAAACACTTCTGATTCTGGATCAAAGCCTCTGAATTAATAATGTTTAATTAAAATTCCTGTCTTTAAAATCATTTCTTTACTGCTGTGCTGTAGAAAGAAAGTGGTATTATTTATGTTTATAGAACAATTGGCATTTTATAGTTTTTAATTTAATATGGAAATAGGCTTATTTACTAGAATGAATGCATGAGAATAGTCACATGGTTAAATATCAAAGTAGAATGAATTCCTGCTCACATGCTCTAATAATGATAGAATGGGGAAGAAATGCAGGTGATGTTTTGTAATCATGGATGTTCCCATAGTTCTCTAAGGCACCTGGTTAAACAAAAAATAAGAAAAGAAAGAAAACAACATATATCAGTGTATTCAAGGGGAAGAACACTGTTACACATCCATTGAGAGGTAGTAGCAGCATTTGTACCATGACTGGGGCAGCTATACGGCATCTATTATTTAAGAAACAACATAAAATGTTAGAGCTACATAATGGAAAACTGTAAATGAGTCAACCTCCTTGACACTCAGACTCTCCGGCACCAGGTTAATGTCACAGAGGCAAACTGGTCAGCATCCAGGGCAAGGAGCCAGATGTAGTATCTGAACTACACTCTGAAAGAATATAACTCAAAGAGAAAATGGAGCAGTTTCAGGAGGTCAAGAGAATGTTATTTGTGGTGGAATTACAATGTGGTAGTTGGGTACAAGACAATTCAGGGGGACTTCATCTCACTTCACATAGCAACTGATAGCAATTAAAATTGCAGCATGCGTCATCTATGAGGTAATTAAAAATACCCTTTAAAGCAATTCTGACTAGTTAATACTGCTATTATGTTACATGTTATATTATGTTACTGTTATTCTATACATGTATCACTTGTACCCTATTCTTGGGAGATGTATGCTTTGTATGTGTATCTGTGTGTACACATGTGCATACATATGTACATATATATGTCCTTTCTTTCATTAAGTATAATGCTAATATATGTTATCATTTTTATACAGCTGATAGAGTTTTAAATGATTAAGTTATGGTTACATTTTTTTTCTGTCCATCTAAGTAAAATATACTATTAATTTTTAAAATATTTATTATTGAGTTCTTCATATATATGAAGTTATTCTTCATAATTAGATAACAAATCTATGACCATAATATTATATATGTTTATTTAATAGAGTTAAATATAAAAACACTAACTGCATGCCTAAAAAATTAATTTGAATATAGATGGGCATGGTGGCACATACCTGTAATCCCAGCAGCTTGGGAGGCTGAGGCATAGGATTGCAAGTTCAAAGCCAGCTTCAGCAAAAGTGAGGTATTAAGCAATTCAGCGAGATCTGTCTCTAAATTAAAAAAAAAAAAAAGAAAAATACAAAAAATAAGGTCAGTGATGTGGCTCAGTGGTCAAGTTCCCCTGAGTTCAATCCCCAGTATCCCCCCGAACCAAAAATTGGTTTGAATACACAAAACAAAGGCAGAATTTAAAAGTTACTTCAAGCAATGTAATCCATATCTTTATGTGACTTTCGTGATATTATGCATGAGCTTTCAAAGCAGCAGTAGAATGATATTTAATTTGTGTATATAAGAACATAAGCAGATGCATATACTCTCTTCAGGAGACATCTTTCCTTCCAAACAATAGTCTCACATTACTATACGGAACTTGAATAGAGTAACCACCAGACATTAAACAATAACCACCCAAGTGGCTATTGAATACTTGAAAGGGGAGTAGTATAACTGTGAATTTTTAATTTTAATTAATTTAAATTTAAAAACTATATTATTTTAATAGGATTATTATTATCTTAATAGGATTGCATTTTGCTTCAACTATAAATTATATTAAATTTTTTGCTACTTATTTTTAATGTAAGATGAGCACCAGAATTTGAAGACTTTAAAAAACAAAGTAAAATATTGGATTAATAAACTTTACATATATCACAAGTAAAAACAAAAATTTTTGAATAATGCTACTTAAATAAAATATAATATTAAATTTAATTTCATCTGTTCCTTTCTACTATGTTTAATATGGCCTCTAAAATAATTGAAAATTACATACATAACTCATATTTCCATTTTTGAATGCTACTATTTATTTTATATACTCAACATTTTAAAATTTTATAGTATAGGCAATAATTTTACCCTCTGAGATGTCAAACTAACTATGAGGAAATCATTATCATTCTGGTTGCCAGTCATCACCATTTTGACTAAAAATAGCTTGGCTGCATTGAAAGGAAGAAAGAAAAAATGAAAGAAAGAAAGAATGATAGAAAGAAAGGAAGGAAGGAAGGAAGGAAGGAAGGAAGGAAGAAAGAAAGAAAGAAAGAAAGAAAGAAAGAAAGAAAGAAAGAAAGAAAGAAAGAAAGAAAGAAAGAAAGAAAGAAAGAAAGAAAAAAGAAAGAAAGAAAGGGAGGGAGAGAGGGTACATTGTCAACTGTCACTCTAAATATATTTTATAAATAGTTACAGAAAAATTCAAAGAAAGATCATTGATTTGTCTCAGAAAAGGATTCTTTTTCTTCAATTAGGAGCATTACAAATGAAAGGCTGCAATTATTTCTTTTACCTCAACAGCATTACCTTGGGTTGTTCACAGTAATTACTTCCATTCCTAGCATACTAGCATAGGGTGGACATCAGCTTCTTTAGGCTAGATTTACACTTAAAGCTGGACCAAAATCAGGCCTGTTGCTGCTTGTTACATATTTGTCTACTCTAAAATTTCATTTCTTAATTTAAAGAGAATTTATAATTTTTAATATTAATCTTCCTGCTCTATTGTTGTGCTTGTAAATGTATTCATTCTGAACTAATTGGAAACCAGCTTCTGAGGACTTATATTAGCATAGTCGTTTCTTATTAAATTCTGGTGATTTTTATGATCAGTCTAGGTCATATTATACTTCAAAGCAACAATTAGATTCATTGACTAGATTTTAATAAAAATCATCTTGAAGATTTTTTTTTTTTTTAGTTTTCAATGGACCTTTATTTCATTTAATTATATGTGGTGCTGAGAATCAAACTCAGTGCTTCACACATGCTAGGCAAGAACTCTGCCACTGAGCTATAGCCCCACCCCTAAAGATGTTTTCAATGCAAAATAATTTGTACTTGCTTATAAAAATATGTTGAATTTTCTTTTATACTTTTATAATCTCCAGGATATGAATTAATATTGCTGATATTACTCAAGCCTTCATATTTGTATGACATTCATTATAAAATCAGATTACATGATACTATCATAACATGAAGTGATATGCTAACTTGTTAATATATTATTCCTAAATAGATGGAAATGTGACAAAATACCTTTTTTTATTTCAGCATCTAGTGGCCTACAAATATCACATACATTTTTGAAACAATTTAAAACATTCCAATTCATTTTCAAATGCCTTAAAAATTAACAAATGCAAAATTTATAAAATATGCTTTAAATTCTTTTGCTTTAAATTCAAGATGAAAGGAAGTCTATGGTAAATTTCTAAAACACAAAACCATTACAGGCTAGTGAATCAGTCAGAATTCTCTCCAACCTTGCTGTGAATTTTTAGTCAGTTTCTTGGTATAGCTCTTTTTCTTTCAAATTTAATTAATTAATTTTCAGTCTGACAAATAATACATCCATATGTTTTATGGGGTGCAATATGATGTTCTGATACAAGCTTATATTACAGAATAATTCAATCAGACTATCATATCATATACCAATACTTGTTTTTGGTGAGAACATTGAAAATTTACTCTCACAGCAATATCAAAATACACAATACATTGTTATTAATGCAGTCACTGTGCTGTGTCATAGGTGACTCTAACTTATGTCTCCTGTCCACTTAACTGAAACTTTGTGCTCCTTGATTAACATGTCTCCTTTGCCTATCCACCCTTTTCAGCCTCTGGTACCTGTCAATTCACTTTCTACCTCCAGAAGCTGGACTTTTCTATATTTCACTTATACAAAGATTATGCTGTGTATGTCTTTTTGTGTCTGAGTCATTTCACACAGCGTTATCCCTCTAGATTCTTTCATGTTGTGGCACATGGCAGAATCCCCTTCTTCTTTATGGCCAAATTGCATTCATTGTGTGTGTAGTCTACATTTTCTTTATTCACTTATACATGCACCCATGTTCATTACAATAATCAAGACATGGAAACAACCTAAGTGTCCCTCAGTGCACAAATTGATAAACACATAACCTTCAAAATTACCATCTCTTCACTTCTTTACCTATCTGGCCATTTGTTTTATTTGACTATTTCTTGGGCAAAACCTTGTTCTTGTAGTCACTATTATCATGTGTAGAAGATCTATTATCTATCAAGCTGCATAATAGGAAGAACAGAATAATTGAAAACTATGTATTACTTTTTGGGAAAGAAGTCTTAACAAAGGTGAAAAAAGAATTCTTCAGTTTTAGGGTATTGTTAGTAAAGCATACATCAGTTACTTAAAACCACTTTTATAAAAACAAAGATATCAAAAGAGAAATTCCAGGATTCATTGGAGTATTTTCAAAGAAAAGATTAAGGATCTGTTAAATATTTTACATATCAAATATATCTCTATTTATATCTTTTTCACCATGTGATGTTTTTTGTCTTGGTTTTCAAGCTAGAAGAATATGTGGTTTCTAGTGTGATATAAGGCAGCAGACATTTTAATGTAGAAAAGTATTTGTAGAATAAAAGTGCATCTTTTTCTCTTAAAAGAGTCTAATTTTAAATACATGAATTACCAATGTTAACAATAATTTTTGAAGTCATGCCTCTGTAATGAAAATACTTGGGATTCTATTTTCCCTGGATTCTTATTCTCTTTTCACTAAGTCAAGCATCCAGACAGTCATTAAAGTTTCGTATTTGAATGAATTTTTGAGAGTATAGAGTTCAACATTCTCATTCAGTTGTATAACAAATATTTATTAAGAATATTGGGACCAAGTTTAACTATCAGATGTTCTCAGAACCAGACTAGAATTTAAATTAAGTCTCTTAATATCTAGTTCTTTGCATTCCATGATATTTCATCCAATTTCAAGCAACAAAGAACAATATAGAATTTACTTCCTTAATCATTACATGGTTGAAAATACTCAACCCATTTTCTCTAGGGTTATGACTCTTAAAGTGCCAAAAAACTTTAATAAAAAAATAGATTGCAGAATTGAATAAATATCTTTCTCACATCTGGTCCTCTTTCTGAGCATGCAAGGGTAAATACCAAGCTAAGTAAGCAGAATTCAAAAACACAAAAATTTATGAGTTTCTTGTCATCCAATGTATTCAGGTTTTTTCTACTAGATCCAACTTCTAATGATTCACAAAAATTCAGTTAAGTATGTAGAGTCTTTTTTTTAAATCATTAACACATTGGTGTGAATTGTGGTTGCATATATATATATTTTTTTTACCCATGGAAAGTGGTAACTGGCAGCACATCATTACTACTAATCCTTCCACCAGTATGTATCAAGGAAGTGTGAATAAGTTAAATTTCATTAGAAAATACTGTATAAATTAGCATAATATTAACAACCATTAGTTTATAACCTGTTTTTCTTCCAGTCTTTTCATTACTGCTGCCTAATTTTGACATTTCAAATCATCATATTTAGAATCAATGAAATACCCTTAAAAACATTAAAAATTTAAATTCCTTACATATTTCATGACATTTATAAAATCAAAATGCATGTTTTATTCTAGGTAGGCCATGCGTGTTGTATTTTTCAAGAAGCTTCAACCTCAGTTCTGTAAAAAGAATGGAAAATGCATCTGTATCAGCCATGTAAAGCTTACCCTGTCTTAAAAGTCAAAGAAATCAAGTTGACTGATTTCTTAGATGTTGTCATAATTTACGTCAGACCTCTCCATTAATGTTGATATCAAGTATCAATTCAAATTATCCCCAGGGAGCAATAAACAACTGAATATAAGAAACAAGGATATATCTTAGTATCTTCTAAGTGATGGTCACAGCTCTAGACACAGGGAATATAATAATGATCAAAACTGACCTGTTCTCTGGAATCATTTATTCTTCCTAAGGTGGAAGAGAGACAATAAACATGAAAATGGTTTAACTGAAAGGATAATTTCAGATAGTGATAAATTGCATAAAGAAAACAAGACTGCTATAGAGAATAAGCACACCTGTCTAGCTTGTGTGCTCCAGAAATCTCATTTATCCTTATGCTTTCACTCTCAGAATTATAATAATTTCTTGGCCTGTGTGTATGGGAAATTGCATATGGAGACATTGTCATGTTGAGAATTTACATCAAATTCAGCAAAACAAGACTTGAACTCACTTCAGGTACATATATGTAAATGGAAATTAATAAAACACATGTATCAAATGAGAAGTACTGGATTACCTTTGATCAAGGGATGGACTCATACTTATTGAGGCAGATATATAAGGTTTTGAATAAGTGTTTAAACTGTGCTTACTAAAAATGTTTATAAAATTATAACTAGATTATTATAGATATTTGAAAATAATTTTTATGAAAGCAATACAAAGAAAGTTTATGAAAGCCTTGGATTCAAGAAGGGTAAGTGGGTTGCAGGTTATGAGAAGACACTTGTGAGACGGAGAGGAGGATGCAGAAAGTTGACATTCTTGTGACCACAGGACCCAGCGGAGCCAAGTATCCTTGAAACAGGAGAGGTACAATGTCATTCACCAGCACTATAGAAGTTCCACACAATGCTCCCAACTGTGCTTAGAAATGTAGCAAGTGGAATATACAGTTCTGCTCTAGGGAAGGTCTTGGGTGGGATGTGAAAGAGCTTGGTATAACTCCAATAAAGACTGTGAGGAGACAATCCTAGCATCCAATATGAGAAATTGCAAGTGTCTGTTCGTTGCTCATTTCTAGGGTATTAACAATACCCAATATATTCTGTCCTACAGGCACCTCCTAAGCTACGGTAGAGAACCTCACTGTTTTCATGTCGTGCCCCATGTTCAGGCAGAATTGCTTGTGAAAGGAACCTAGGACTGGAAACATAAGAGCCCCTGTTCCTGAGGGAATTTTTAATTTTGTAATTGTGAAAACACTTTTTTACTCCTATTTTTGCCTCCTAATGGAATGCAAGAAGTTTGAGCTCTTTCAAAAAGAGAAAAGGAATCCACAGCCAGCATTTTTGAACTGAGCATTTTTTTCCCATGGCATTTTGGTTATTCTGCCTGCTGGACAACAAGATAATCTTTTTGGTGACAGTGACCAGGGCCTCCTCCTGTGCTTTTAACTATCTAGAGCTCCGACACTTGCTTACCACAAGTCCATCTGTCTTTAGCAAATGTTCCTGCACTTGATCTGAGAACAAGTCAACACTATGCCATAGAAAAATCTAACAAAATGAAAAATAGCAATTTAATTAGTTTATTTTACTCAGTGAATTTATGCTCCAGAGGGAGTATGCCATAAAGAGTTGACTTAAGTTTTGTTTAGTCAGCTTCATTTCCTGTCTCTCTGAGAATGAAGAGTGAGGATGATTGTAAACTTACAGGAAGAAAGTGTTTTTGTTTTCTTTTTTCTCTTTTAACAAACTCTCATGAGAGAGAGAGAGAGAGAGAGAGAGAGAGAGAGAGAGAGAGAGAGAGAGAGAGAGAGAGAGAGAGAATGAAAGAAGGAAGGAAGGAGAATAGGAAGAAAAGACAAGAAATAAATTTGTTCTGGAAGAGAAAAATGGAGCTTGAGCTTATGGTGAGAAAATATATCTGTTTTTGTAATATATTACTCATAGGAAGTAATTTTTCAGAAGTTAATGTAAATAATGCATTAGTTCTACATGTTGACTTTAAAAATCAAACCTCCCATAAGCCAGTATTATACATACACACTAATGACAGGATATTTAGACATATTAATCTGTAAATGATTACTCCATCTTTCCTTAAATGTCTCGATGTATTCTACCCCATCTTGCATTTTAGCAATTATGAAGGGAAAAATTCATATTTCATTTATTTTTATGATGTCATGGATTCTAAGTAAATTACTTAATTAACTTAATAATACTTTTTGAAGAAAATGAGAAATCCTATATTAGACATAGAGATACATCTTTTTTTATTAACCCACCATACATCATTGATTTGAATGCTAATATTAAGCATACATATATAATTTTTCATGCATAAACTCAATGGCTTTAAAAATTTAGGGGATAAAAAATACACAAGAAAATACTCTAAAATTGGATAAATTTTCACCCCACAGAAAATTATTATTTATTTGGTTTGTAAATTTTTGCAAACAAAAAGTTTCATTTTAAAAAATCCTTAATGTTATGTCTTCCTAAAATGAAGAGTTCCATTTTGCATGATAACTGTTTAAAATATAATAGAAATTGTGCATATTATAGCAAGTAATTAATGCATATAGATGACGTTTTCTCTCTTTAAATGCTATTTTGTTATATTACTATTTATGGATCTATTTCCTCAGTGATGATTATTTATGCCTTGTCTAAGTTTTCATGGCTTAGAGGGACAGTTATGTCACCCACTAAAGTGGATGCTCTAATTTACACATCCACTTGTTGTAAAGAAGATTTCTCCACAAATCTTGTCAACACTTGCTACTAGCAACCTTTTTGTTCTTGCTGATATAACATTTTCCCAAGTACAAGTAAAGTTGATCAAATTGTCACACATTTATTTATGTTTTTTGAGCATTTGGATTTTCTACTCCATTAACTGCCTCTCTAAACCTTTTGACTATTTTTCCTAATAAATATAATTAGTTTATGTTCATGCTTCTAGGAAAATATATTGTGATTTTAAACAGGACAACATAGTCTCTAACAAATGCTGCAGATATTTTCTTTCAATCTGTTGTGTGGTTTCTTTTTTACAGTGTACTTTGAAGTAAAGAACATTTGAAGAAAAATTTAATCATGATGTAATGAACTTCATCAACACTTCTTTTCTTGTTATAGTCTTTTTTCTTTTACTTATATTTTTTCACAAGAAGTTTTTTTTTAATATTCCTTAATGTTTTTCATAATAATTTTAAAGCTTGCTTTAATTGTGTATGTTGGAACTATCTGGAAATATTTTGCATGTATGTTTTATGATTGGATTTTATTTTCACACCATCGTTTTTAAAAAAGTCTTTCTTTGCTGTCCCTTTTTAAATTGCCACATCTGTAAAAAGCAAAATATCCACATGTCCATGAGCCTCCTTCTACATTTTGATCTGCTTTTTTTGCTCTGCCAAATCACACTGTTTAAATTACTGTATATTTCAATATGTCTTGATATTTGGTATGATAATTTCCCATCCCTGTTTCTTTTTTTTTCTTTCTAGAATTTCACATTAAAATTTTACATAAATTTTATAATTAGTATGTTGGTTTCCATGAATAATCCACTTTGAAATTTTGATTGGGCCTGCACTGCATTTATACATTAATTTAGAAAAATTTAAAGTATTTACAATATAATGAATATGATGTACCCCTCCAAAAATTACAGCTCTTTTTAAAATCAACTCCATATAGTTCTGATGTGTATCAGGAACTCTTTAAATTATTAGAAATTTGGCCCTAGGAAACAGAACAAAAAGAAACAAAGAGATAGACAAGCAAAAATGTCCCTCAACTTAAAGATCTTATTCTAATAGGAAGTCACAGGCACCAAAGGAACAATCAAGTACGTTCATAAAGTGTCATATGGATTTAAGTGCTATGGGGGAAAAAACATAGGGAATGTACAGCGGTAGTTTGTGACTGCAACTTCATGTAGGTGGTAAGGGAAATCATTAATACTTGAACAGGGACCTGGAGTGATAAAACAAACCACGTAGGTATCTGAGGAATAGAGTTTCTAGAAATAAGAAGAAGCAATGCAATACCTCAGAGGGAGTAAAAAGCTTGACTTTTTGGAAGAATTGCCTAAAAGAGATAACAGAAAGGGAAGAGACATAGGAGATGTAGGTCAGAGCAGAAACTATTGAGCAAATTGTTTAAGAACTTACAGGAAGTCTTAAAAATTTGGAGTCCTGTTCTGAATGAAATGAGAAGTCATAAGATATTTGAGATAATCTTTCTAAAAAATAACAGGCCCTTTTGCCAATAGAAAAACAAAGGTGATCAAGATTTGAAGCAAAGTTTGTCTGAGTTTATTCCCAAATCAGTCCTTGTCTAGTGCTACTTAGACTGTTGGGTATTTGACATATATTTCAATGGTTTTTATTTATAAGTTCTCTAGTAAAAAGTTCAAATTCTCTTGGTCTAATTTTATTATACTTATAATTTTTTTAGAAAAGATAGTTTTGTTTATATTTCCGTTTTTTTGTTTTATGTAATTTTAGAGCTTTCTCTAGTATATGAAAAAGTCACATTCTGAATAAAAGGTAAACTTATCACAAACTATACTTCTGATTTTTATTTCCATAAATGTATTGTAGTGTTATTACTTTATTATTGATTTATATTTTACTTTTATTTTTTGTTTGTTAGTTTATCTGTTTTGGGTAGTACTAGTACACAGGGCCTAGTACTATCACAAAGCTATATCTCCAGCCCTGAATGTAGTTTTCTGAAAAGACCTCCCATTTCTCTTTTGGTGAAGTTTACCAGCATTATCAAATTTTAAGCAAATATGGTGGAATAGTTTATTTCCTCAAGGCAAGGCTGCTTGTGACCTAGTATCTGGAAAGAATTGTCATGCCCTTGTCCTGGAGGAGCAGGGTG
Organism: Ictidomys tridecemlineatus; assembly: GCF_052094955.1. NCBI lineage: Eukaryota > Metazoa > Chordata > Mammalia > Rodentia > Sciuridae > Ictidomys > Ictidomys tridecemlineatus. Next base: position 137,365,630 of record NC_135485.1, on the reverse strand, counting down.
ACCCGCTAAGTGACCACAATGTTTTCATGATGGAGCGTTCTTTTTTTTTTTTTTTGTATAATTCTGAATTGCTTGTTATTATAGTATAGAATCTATACTCTTGTAGCACAACTTCATTTCACAAATTTGGTTTTATGGTTGGTGCCACATTTATGAAGTTAAGTCTCATTCTAGGCTCCCCATGCCATCTTCTTCTAGAAGTCAATAAATAACATTAATTTATCCATAAAACTTTATGCCACTGTTGTCTTAGTATCTCATTACAACTTTGATTCTAATATTTATCATATTCAGAATCTGAAAAATTTTCTAGGTCATTTCAAACTCTCAGGAACTACTCGGGTTGTTTTGTTGACATATTGGTTTCTGTCAACCACAATACTCATAGACACAATAATCACAAAATCTTTATCATGACTACGAGTTTCTTCAGGTTGGCCATGTGATTTTTGAGTCATGTGGTAAATACAGGCTGCATTACACAGTTTTAAACTGTGGGGCTGCCTACCCATTCATCTTAGCTTGTATCACACCACTCCCCTCCACCAGTAAGCTCTACCTAAGGACAGGCATATTCCCAAGCCCAAACTATGGCCACAAGTGGCTCAGTCTTCCGATGGTGTCTAACACCAGTCAGACTCACTGTGTCTTCCCTTTATCTAAGTGGGTAGGTCCATGGTTGGACACTTGTCTCAAGTTGTGTCAAGGACATTTCTAAGGATTTTAAAATCCACAGAGTGCTGGAGCACTCAGTCTCTGCCTCTTTTGCTCAGTAAAAAGATATTCATGTTCAGATTGCTTCTGAATAGATTGAAGGCTGAAAGGAATCAGATAATAAAAACCAATTATTAATAATTATTAATAATATAATAATATATCAATCAATATAATATAATAATTAATGTGGTATAATATAATAATTAATAATTAAAAATAAAATTAATCAATTGTACAAAGAAGCAAAAATAAGACCCGAGAGATAGAGCTCTCAATTGCTTTAAATACCTGGTTGAGCTGTACCCTGGATCCTCCTAACTTCAGCTTGCCAAATATCTAAGGATTCTGATTTAATCATGATTTCTGTCTCTTGGAACAAAAAATATGACATTTTGGCTGTCTGTTCCAGATATTTTACATTAGAGTTTGCCATCTAATTTGGGTATTCGGTTTCATTTTCTCCTCTTAACTAAGTGTTTGTTAGAAGTTAAATGCATTCCCTTGTTAATCTTGCACTGTGATGGGTGGCCTTATGCAATCCACTATTCTTTTGGCCTTGAAAATCCTGTAGGATAATCAAAGTACTTTGGGCACTTCCAATACATTTACTGACATTCTCCAACACATGTCAAGAAATTTTCTGTCCAATAATGAATTTCACTCTATTTGGTTTATATTGAATTTCTATAATTTCACATCATCTTGGTGCCTGTTTTCATATAGGTTTAACTTTCTCATACCAGAGGCTTGGTTTACTCAGTTTTCTCTTCTCTACCTCCCCCAACTTCTCAATGCAGTTAATTCGTGTATCTGTCTTCTACAGACAATTCAGGTAGCCACTGCCTCTGGTCATACAGACACAAACTTTACTTGACTCACTCCACTGACTCCACACTCTGCCCGATCTACCCAGAGTAGATCTGCAGTGACCTGTCAGTCACTATGTGACTTCTTAGAACTCATATCGAATGCTGGAATATGAAAATAAGAATTCCCTGAAGGAAATCTATTTGGGTGGTACCTAGAACCTCATTAATGTCTTAGCCCTTCTCTTTCTGGTTCTGTACACACTGAGTGCCTCGTCCTTAACTTGTCCTTGTCAGCACCCTCTTCTGTTGTGGGTCTATGAGGAAAAAAACACTTCTCTTAGCTCCTGTGTATTCTTGTGCTGCCTCCTCTGTATCTCACCTGTGTGATGCACCTGGAGCCAACTTCCTCCTGTCAGGGCTTTCCTCGAGAGAGCTTCCCTTGGCAGGAGTAAACTGGACACTGGTCAGACAGAACCACAAGGGCATTGGCCAATGCAAAACAAGTTCCCAGAGAGAGGGACAGAGAGGCTTGGTCATGGGCCAGATATTTAGATATTAGGCCATTCCTTTGATAAATGTGTTCTGCAAAAGGCTCATTGCACAAGACTGTGACAATTAGGGCAGGGCTGATGTTGTAGCCACAATCCAGAGAGAGACCTCAAGACCAAATTAGGAAGGAATTACAGAACATTTTGAAGACATTTGAAGTTAAAAGGTGGCTCCTGGCTTTGATCAAACTGCTTGTTGTGCCATCTATAAAATAACTCAGCAAAATTGACAATGAAGGAAGCCGGGCTCTTTAAAAACCTCTAAGTTTGGTCATGTACACAAATGCGAGATCTGAAATCAAATGTGCTCTCCTGCCGAGACGCTACAGAGTTTCTTTTGATTTTCATTTCAAATCACATCATGATTCCAGAATCTTAAAATGTGAAGGAACTAAATATATTTACACTGTGGAAATGTATTAGACTTTTAAAAGGGCCAGGAAACATGCTTATTAGAGTCAAGGCCAATTAGTAGATTAAGGATGACTGTGTTAAGAGTAATTTGAGAAATTAACATATTCTATATTTACAAAGCAGTGATGACAATAAAATACTTTATTTTTTCCAACTTAATATGAAAACAAAAAAGAAATACATTTTTAATTGTTTTGCCACTGTTAAGTTAGTTACACTGCAAATTATTCAAAATTAAAATCATCAGTCTCTTATTAGTTGTCAGTTCATTTTCCTCTTAGGAATTCAGCAAGTTAAGCACATCAAACCAGTAGTCTTTGTTCTTCAATCAGAATTAATCATTACATATTCGGCAGAGGCGGGTAAGTGGCCAATTGTGAAGCTATATATAGCCTCACTCTCTTTTTCTCTGCTTAGTTTTTTTCTCTCCCATAACTTTTAATTAGTTCAGGGATAGGGTTTGTCGATTTTCTTCCTCTTCTCCCATTACATTACTTGATATTCCTTTTCTCTGATTCTCTGTTTCTAGGAGGACCTGTTTATGCAGCAGTCATGTGTGTAGGTAATAAGGTATATGGATATTGCCATAATTGATTTTAAAATATCTTGGGGGATTACTTGATTCAGTTTTATGTGGTTAATAAAAGGAGACATTGTCTTTATCATAACATACAGAGGATTTATTAAGTAAGGCTTATATGTGCGATTGGTTTCTAAAAGAGTATTTAAGCTTAAAGAGTAATATCTAAAGTAAGAATATGATGGGAGAGTTCTGTGAAATTACTATATTATTAACCAGTCATCACACAAATTCAAAATAAACCTTCATTAAATCCACGACATTTATTAAAATCTATACATATTTATAATAAGCAGAATCCATAATAAACTACTAGTAAAAGAAAGTTTGCAATTTATCCAAACCATTTTATAAAAGACAAAATGTTTCTCTGAAACAATCAATTGATAATATAGTTTTTTTCCTATTAACTGACATAGAATATTCTGTATTTAATATGAACAAATGCTAAAAGGCAACTTTAAACAAAGTTAGGGTTTTTTCCCAAAAAATGTTATGATTTATATTTAATACACGTGTAATCTATTTTCCAAATAGTAATTTGTCTTTTTTCTGATTTAGATAAAGTAATTATATTAAAAATCAATGAAGAAGATATATTTTAAATTTAAATTATATAAGATATAGGGATTTGATGATACAACAGGGATGTGGTTTTTGTGTGCTTAAGAGTTCCTTTGCTTACCTAGAACACAAATCATAAAATAATGATATGATAGCAGAATTTGGAGCAATATAATGGTATTACTATACAGAATGTAACTTAGACTTCCAGTCTTAAGATTGGTTATGATTTATGATGAACTCTAAATAGAATATCCCTACTGAAGTTCTGTCCTTCTTCTAAGAGATGTCCCCCCAGTCTTCATTTATTTCCTCTTCCCCTGGACCAGCCTTGAACTTCAGTGGTTTTGTTCTTCTTAAGACACCTCTGCCCAAACTGGAACTCAGAGATGACTTTCAATATCTAAATGTTTATAAAATTATTTACTAAAAAACAGATCCTCAATTGTGGATCCACACCCTCAGAGGGAAACTCACATGCCTATTTGTAGACTCTTTTACTATTATTTTTAATATAATGAAAATTTTTGACCTAGATGGCTATATACCTATGACCTAGATCAATAATAAGATGTAAGGTTGAGCACGACCTGAATGACCTTGATAAATCATTCAAAAATGCTTTACAAACTAACTACATGTTAGGCATCGTATTGAGTGTTCAATAGTAAACAAAAACATGTGGCTTCTGCCAAAATAAGACATAAAACCTGCTAGTAAGGAAATAAAGTGCCAAGTTTAATAAGAGTAACCCCTCCTTAGTCCCCTTGTCAGTAATTTGAAAGGCACTTTTTAAATGGAATCTAGTAGATTCATTGATCTATTATGTAATTTAGACATAACAGTGGGAAAGGCAAAAAAAATCATCAATAGATGATGGCCATGTGGCAAAGCTGATGGAGACTTTACATTGCAATCTGAGAGACAAGAAATGAGGATGTGAGTATTCATGGAACATTAGACAGATTCAATTTTTAAGTGCCAGTGTTTTCTCTATACAGAAAAGGAGGAACTTGATAAGCAAAACCATCCTCCCATGAAACATTCAGTGCTGTGAAAGACCGAAAATGTGACAAACAGTTCCTATGCAGGGATTTCAGGTCCAAGAACAGAGTGCCCTCCAGGGGCAAACCCTCCTGTCTGAAATTTCCATTCCTCAAACCTGCACCCATGGGAAATGATTTTTGATGCCTCTTGCATCATTTCACCCAGATTTCCTAGGTCTTCACTCAAACATGTTGTTTGATCTAATCATCAGAGAATCCCTTTTGTTCTTCTTCATAACACTATTCACATGACAAATATCCAAAGACTTTCAATACAGTGTATTGCTCTAAAACTGAAAACACTTTTTCTGTCCCTAAACACACACCAAGGCGTTATAATACTTCAAGCAAAAAAGCCAACAGGAAGTACGACTGTGAAGGTAGGAAGGAAGGAGAGGATACCAGCAAAACAGGTACACAAGACCCCAAAGGCAGAGGAGAACATGAAGACAGGCATAGCTGGAGGCTCAGACTCGGGAGAGGGGCTTCATATTTGCATACACACAGGTAAACTCTCGTCTTTTAAAATGTCGCCAAAAGCTCATTTGGGGGGATTTGTTTAGATGAAGGACAGGCACTGTATTGGACATATTTTTTTGTTTAATTTTTTTCCTTTTATTTATATTTTGTTTGTTCTAATTAGTTATATATGACAGTAGAATGCACTTTGGCACATCATACATAGAATATAACGTCTCATTCTTCTAGTTGTACATGATGTAGAATTACACTGGCCTTGTAGTATATACGTGGGTTTGTCTCTGTGTCTTGCATTCTTTACCATTGGTCTATGTATCTGTTTTGGTACCAATATAGTGCCATTTTGTTACTATGACACTGAAGTATAATTTAAGGTTTGGTAATATAATGCCTTTGACTTCACTTTTCTTGCAAAAGATCGCTTTGTCTATTCTGGGTCTCTTATTTTTCCAAATACATTACATGATGTTTTTTTTTTCTAGTTCTATGAATAATGTAATTGGGATTTTAATAAAAACTACAATAAATCTATATAGTGATTTTGGTGATATGGCCATTTTGACAATGTTAATTCTGACTATCCAAGAGCACGGAAGAACTATCCATCTTCTAAGGTCTTTTTCAATTTCTTTCTTTACTGTTCTGTGGATTTCATTGAAGAGTTCTTTTACATCTTTTGTTAAATTGATTCCCAAATATATATATATATATTTTTGAAGCTATTGTGAATGTGATAGGTTTTCTAATTTCTCTTTCACTGGATTCATCACTGATTTATAGGAATGCATTTGATTCAGAGTGGTATACATTATTCTAGGAGCTTCTAGCTTTGAAGGTCAGGGCTGAGAAATCAGCTGAGATCCGTATTTGTTTCCTTTTATATGCAATCTAATATTTTTCTCTTAAAGCCTTTAAAATTCTATCCTTATTCTATATGCTAGAAATTTTGATTATAATGTGTTTTGTTGTGGGCTTGTAGTAATTTTTCATATTTGGGATCCTCTGAACCTCTTGCGTTTCATTTTTCATTTTATTCTTTAGGTTTGGGAAATTTTCTGATAGTTGTCATTGGAAAGGTTGTGCATTCCTTTGTTTTTTTTTTCTCTGTGCCTTCATGTATCCAGATAAGTATTAAATTTGATCTTTTCATATTATGTCATACTTCTTGGAAGTGTTTTTTTTTTTTTTTGGTTTCGCAATGTCTTCTCTCCATAGTCAACTCTATTTTTAATTTTGATTATTATATTTTGTCATCATTGCCTGAGGTCTGTCTTCCAAGTGGTCTAATCTGTTCATGATACTTTCTATTAAATTTTTAATTTGGTTCATTGTTTCCTTCATTTCAAATATTTGTGTTTGGTTTTATTTCATAATCTCTACCATTTTATTGAAGTGATCTTTTGAAACATCATCCTTTACTTCACAGATCAGTATATATATAATATATATTATATATATTATATATATATAATGAAGAGGTATATATTCTAAACTTCTTCTCTAACATTTTTTCCACTGTGGTATTGATGGATTCTGTTATTGGAGTATCTTGGTTTGCTTAGTCCAATTCGTTCCCTTGCTTTTTCATGTGGTGTGTGTGTCTATCTATCTAACATTATGGACTTGAGGCAGCAGAGTTTCTACCCTGTGAACATATAGTGTCCCTAAAGGTTTCCAGTACCTTGCTTGAGGAGAAGCTGCCTGTGTTTTTTTGGTTTTACACCATGGAGCATCCAAGAATGTGACCTCCTCTATTCCATCATCTTGAATATCCCCTGATTCTAATTATCATCCAAGAATGTAACCTCCTCTATTCCATCAAGTTGGATATCCTCTGATAATGAATGTGAAATACCTCTTCATTTATTTATATCATTGATTTCTTTTTCAAGAGCCTATTTCCTTGTATATATTTTGTTAGATTTATATGTAAATATTTAGTTTGAGGCTATTATAAATGATATTATTTTTAATTTCCAAATATATTAACTTTATATCCCCAAACATTGCTGTAATCATTATTAGCACATACACACGTATGTACAGGTTTTGGAGGCGGAGGATTGTAGAAAACTTGACATCTATGAATAAAGTGTTTTATTTATTTATTTATTATGTATCCATATTCCCTTTATTTCCTTGTCTTATCCTATTGCTATAGCTACAATTTCCATATGATGTTAAGTAGGAACAGTAAGTAGAAGCATCTCTCTTGTGTTTCTGATGTTATGCAAACATCTAATGACCTACTTCATGTGTAAGCTTCTGTTTTTCTTTTCCATCTTGTTTCAACTAAAGACTTTTCTTGATCCCACTTGGTCTTTTCAATTGGTTTACTATGTCTACATATTGTTAATAAGAAGAGTTTCCAGGTATTTAAAATATCTTAGTATCATAAAATTTTCAAATTCATTTGAAAAAATTAAATCATGAAAAACTTACAACAAATTGCATTCTCTTCACATCCAAATAAAAATTAACTTTACTTATGCTAACTCCACTCTTTGAAAATATACAAATAAAAGCAATATGATACCTGAATTCTTAGATATCCTCTTCAGACATGCATTTGACCTTAGAAAGCTTTAAGATTTGAAAAACTGTGAAATGATCACTGTGCAACATTGCACACAGTCTATAAAGATTTCTTAGAATAAAGTGGATCCAAAGTTTTCTTTAGAATCTTGTGAATTATTTGAGGTGATCTGTTATTTACTATTTTTCTTGAGAACAAATGCATTGTTTGTAGTATAGCTTACATTGTCTTGATAAAGAATCTGAAATTACACATAGTTTTATTCAGGTGACAGTTCAAAAAAGTGAACCTACAGCTTTATTAGGCCATGAAGATAATAAAACTAGGAATCCTTTAGCCTATCACACCACTTTCCATAATAGTGTTGCCCTTGTTGACATGTTGACATGGTTGAAGGTTTCCTCATTACCACATGAGAATTCCAGATCTCAAGAAGGAGAAAGGACACTGAAGGTTCAGGGCAAGTGACCCAAGAGATTTCTTCTACTTACATTTCTCTAGCAAAAATTTAGTCAAATGATATGCCTGGCTGCAAGTGAAGCTGAGAAATAAGGTGTGTAAGCAGGAAGCCATGTGAATAATTAAGATTGATGGCAAAGGGTGAGAGGTTTGTGTAATGAAGCAAAAGTAGGGGAATAGTAGAATAAATACACGGACATTTGAAACATTCGCTTTCTTAAATACAGAAGTATATTCTGTGGATAAATATTTTTAAATAGAAAAAGAGTAAATTACATCAATTGTAAAAAAAATGAAAGATTAAATAAATAAATGGTTATTTACTTGGTAAGATTGCTATATTATGCATTCTAGAATTTCCATAAAATGTGCATTATGTATTAGATTATAACTGTATATCAAGCATCTAAAAGTAATCGTTGAAATGTTAGCATTACTAGTACTGCAGAGATATTGATAAAATTTTAATTCCTGTTAGTAACTCTCTGCAGGATTTATTGAAGTGCCGTTTATTTATTAATTGTAAATTAGCTGAAGATTTTTGGTAAATTGTAAATCAAATCTCAAAAATGAGCTAAGTGTACAATTTTTTAACAATTTTGATAAGCTTCAAATAGAATGAAAATTCTACTCTTCTTTCTCTTACTGTGAAACCACCTTGGTTTATTGGAGCTCATAACTTTTGCAGAGGTTAAAGATGAAAATTCCTTAAGGGAAAAAAATACAAGTACATTTTGGAATACATGCAAACATTCACTCACATGGAGACAGAATATCTAAATTATTGTACTCTGAAATAGGTAAATGGGGCAATGTTTACTTAGAACACTTAATTAGGCTAAATAAAATTAATTATGACTGTATCTGTGGCATGGAATCCCCTTCAACTGCCTCCTGGCATTGCAAGAACCTTGGCATTCGTGAGTTTAGGGCACACTATTCAAAACCCAGAAACTGACAGATCAAATTTTCTTCCCAAGTTTCTGCTCATTAGCCAAACCAGAATTTGTATTTAGTACATCAGGTCACTCTGCCTGAATTCCCAAACAACACATGACTTTGGGGTATGATCCCTTGATAACTCATTGAAAGTGTCTAAATGCATGTATCTCTTACAATAGCCCACAGATGACAACTTAGGCTGAAGGATTTTATTTTTCTTCCCTCTGTCACATATTTTTGACAGTTTCACAAACTGTTTTTTAATAGCTTCCTTCAGATACTATTTAACTTTGCATTTATTGCAAGACATCATGAACAGGAGCTCTTTGACTTATTAAAGACCCTTTTAGACTTAATTTTAACAATTTTGATAGGCTTCAAATAGAATGAAAACATTTGCACATTGTGGAAGTGAAAAACGTTTACATTAATTAGAACATAAAAGAATTATTTTCTTAAGCAACACATATTTGGATAGCTTCAATATTGACTCATTATGTATCCATCCATATGTTACATATTTTAAATTAATGTTTCTAATGCTTCTTAATGCCTATTAAAACCCAGCTATTTAAGGTATGCACTGCTTCTACACTCCATTATAGCTAGATGGAAATAAAATATTCTTCACCGACCTAGAAAACATGATGTAGAACTCATGCTGAAAATATGTAAGGCATAATGAAGATTGTACATGAACCTCCCAAAGAGTTAAATCAGCAGAAATCCCCTGCCACACCTAATGTTAAGCAATATGCTCTCCCATTAAATTAAGCAATTGCAAGAGTTTCATTTTATTTCAGATTTCTTCTACTGGTTGTGAACTATGTATAAATCTATCCCTTCTGTTGTTTCTCCAAATAGAACAAAGGAGGTATATCCTCTCACGTCTGAAGGGACACATTTTTGTCACATCTATTTGTAATTTGGGACTTTTCTCTTTGGCATATCATTGGCAAAAATAATCAATTATTTTTCCTTATGGACTTCTCTAGATTATCTAGATTGGCAAGTAAAGAGACACAGGTCATCACTTGAAACAAACAAAAAGAGCAGTCACAATAAAAAACAAAAGACCAAAAACTTTCTCCAAGTACAATATCTCATCATACTTTACAATCCAAGTCTTGAGAGAGTTGTTTACATTCCTTTTATTTTGGCCTTATTGAACAATTCAATGCATACATTCAATCTTAAGATCTGTGCAACCAATTCAATTTAAATTATTTTTGCAAAACTTAAAAAATGACTTCTATATTTCCAATCTAGTATGAGTTTTTAAGTCATTTTTCTTACTGAAACTTTGGAAGCTCATAGAGATATTTATGCCCTTCCCTGCACATTCTCAAACTTTGACTTGAGTTTAGGGCACACTATTCTCAGTCTTTGACTTCTGTCACAGCACACCCTCCTGATTCAAATCTGTGCATTCTATTGTGCATTTGATGTCTCCATATGGATGACCCACAAGGAAAAATAAAAAATAAAAAGGAAAGAAATGACATCCTGAATCTCCTCAATGCCAAGAAATGGGTCCCACTGTGTTTGCTTTTAGTTTATTATCAACTCAATTATCAGAAAAACTCTGCCTTATTGTTGACCTCAATTTTCCTTCCTAGACTGCATCAAACCATCCATGAAACTTCCTCTAATATATTTCCTATAATGATTTAAATCACTTCTCTTTTATCACCACTCTAATTATGATATTCATTTGAGTAAATATTCTTATGATCCACCTTTGTCATGTGCTATTCCTCAGTAAGGACTCTATAGGACTTCCTACCATGGTGACTCTCAACACCAGTCATCTTCTGAATAAATAACTCAGAGTCTTCTAAATCTCAAATAAAATCATTGGATAACTGTGTTGGTAGCTTTTCAATTTCTCTAGCTACAATTGTGTTTAAAATCTTGCATTGGGTCTTCCAAATATCTAAGTCAGGTTGGCATCTACAGATTTTTGAATGTTCTTTACATTTGAATGCATCAATATATCCCTTACTATAATCTAATCCTCGTTCCATCAGTTCAGAGGTGTCCATACGCACAACTCCTAAACTGCAATCCTACAATTTCCACTTCCAGTTCTAAAAATCAACTTATTTTTTTTCATGGCAAAGTGTGACATTTATTGTATGATTATTTCATTTAACAAGAGTCAAATTGTACACATATCTTAACAGTTTCTTTTATTTATTTGTGTGTGTGTGTGTGTGTGTGTGTGTGTGATTGAAAAGGTTTTTAATACTATGGCCTAACTCCACATTTACAAAAAGTTCTGTTTTGTACTGTGTGATTTTATATAGTGCTGTGATTTTTAGGAATGTGGAGGTCCTATTATAGGTGAACTGACATATATATATATATATATATATATATATATATATATATATATTTATTTATTTATTTATTTATTTATTTCCAACCTGCTTCATTTAACTTCCCAGTATAATAAACACTTTCAAAATAGATGTTTTTAAAGATAATTATGATTACTTGCTTTGAGTATTTCAGTTATTTAAAAGATGGCTAGCAAAGGTCAATAATTTTTTCAATACCATTTAGTATTATATAAATGAGATAAAGATTCAGAGAAAGTAGCCCAACAGTATGTTTTTCATGAAGTTATTATTAAATCCATGCATTAGCTGGGCACTGTGGCACACACCTGTGACTCCCTGGATTCTCTGGTTTTCAGCAATAGACTCAGAGTTACACCATCCATCACTTTCCCTGGTTCTGAGGCCTCTGGAATTTAACAGAGCCTTGCTATCAGCATCTCAGTCTTCTCCAGCCTTCAGAAGACCTGTGTGTTAGACAGCTTTTTACTACTGTGACCACACACTGGAAAAAACAACTTAGAAGAGGAAAGATTTGCTTTGGCTCATTGCTCAGAGGCTTCAGTCTATGATCTGCAGGCTCCATTGGTTTGGATTTGAGGCAAGGCAGAACATCATGGCTGAAGGTGTGGCAGAGCAAAACGGTTCTCAATGGATTAATCCACTGATGAGATCAGAGCCCTCATGAAACAAACAATCCTCAAGACGTCCACTTCTGAACACTAGAACAGTAGAGACTCAGCTTTGACGACATGAACTCCGGGGCACAATCCTGATCCAAACCATAATACCTTCAAATGTAAAATTTAAATTCATTTCAGTAAATTGAATATTAATTTTTAAAGCAAAAAATGTGAAAAGATTTTGTATCCCAAAGTCCCACTTCAAATATACCAAAACATAGGTTGACAGGTATGTGCAAAATACATAATTGAATTTACATGATAATTTCTCACATACTTAATTATGTTCTTTTGATTTTTGTAACACTATTAACAAGTCCCGTTGAGAGAAGAGAAAATGTTATGATTAACTTTTTGGAATATTTCTTATGCTAGTAATAAATTAAATTGTATGCTGTCATTTCCTAGCAACTCTGATAACTAAGTGAACATCAATTCTTTTCCATTTTGTCTTAATTATATGTGGTCTATTTATAGGTGAAGTTTTCCAGTCCTTGATAACCCGCCATTACATACCGAAAGAGTGCAAGCAATTTTCTTATAGTCTTTGTCAAATTTTGCTATCAAGATAATGCTGCTCCTTGAGATAATTTTTTTCCTATAATATTTTTAAATATAAATAACTTTAATCCATTTAGTAAAATCAATCAAGATCTGGATGAATGTATCCACCATTGAATAAAGTTCTGTGCTTATCTTATAACAACAATAGTTATGAAATATTCTAGCTATACTCATTATACTTGGCACTGCGCTGCAAACTGAACTTTTATTGTTTTATTGTAGTCAATCTTAGGATAACCTTACTAAGATTATTTTCTTGGCTTCAGCTTAGTTTTACTATAAACCACCTTAAAACTTAGAGGCAGGTAAAAATTATCATGTATATTTCCTACGGAACTGCAAGTCAAATAAAAGGTCAAATATGCTCACCACATCATCAACCCAGCTGCTTGATGATGATTGAATTTTATGGGTTTGTCAGGCTGGTTCTGGTTATTGGCTCAGTACCCAGCTAGGGCTGAAGACAAAGTGCTCATCTTCCTTTCACATGGAATTTTCTGGATTTTTTTCACCAGGGATGATGCTGTTTTTATTACAGTGTTCATCTGGGTTTCAAGAGCAAGAGTCCCCCCTAAACTAGGCAGAGACCTTTATGATTCAATTGAGAAATCACACATCAGCACATGTGTCAGTCTGTATATTTGTGGCAGTCATGAAAGCTTAGTAAGGATCAGTGGAGAGGCCACTGAACTATTGCTTTGTGGGATCAAGGAATAGTATAAGAAGAGCTTGTGTAAATGGAAATTGAATTCTATTTGTGTTTAGAAAATATAATTTTCATGAACGATTATGAGAACAGAGATTCAGAGAAGTAGAATATCCTACCCAAATTCAGGAAGTTTATAGACCCCCCCATGCATTTTATACTAGATACAACAATTCCACTAAATGTTTTATTTTTTTCTTATTAACTGTGAAAGCAACAATAATGATAATACTGTGTCAACTCCATTTTAATGGACCCACGTACAAATGATTCTCATAGGATGCTATCATAGCAAACAGGCATGTTTAAATAAAACCACTCTATTTTATTTTCTATTTCATTCATCAGCTCAGTGTATGTTTATAGGAATACAATTATGCAATATGTACCTGTGGGTGAGCATAAAAAGAATTGGTGAAAGCTGTGTTGATTTATTCATGAATAATAGGTAGACCATGGACATGAGCAAGGTACTAAGAGTCACTACCTTAGGTAAGGTCAGTTAAATGCCAGTCAGTTCAGAGAGCATTTCATTTCTGGAAACTGAAGAAGTCATTAATTCAAATGCGGAGACAAACTGTTTAAATCATACATAGCACAAATCACATTCTGCATGGAGGATTATTTTATTAATCTTATAGTCCTTCTGAATTCCAAGGAAATACTTAATTACTGTCCCAAGATTATTCCTCTAGTGAAGGGTTAGCCTTTTCTTTGATGGATAGCTGGTGTCCTGGATCTTCTAAGAGTTGACTTGAAAATCGTGTCATCTTATCTGTGAATAAAACAGAGATTATGACCCAACTGTCATGCGCTAAAAGGGATCATCTGTCTTTCCTTTTTTGAGTCAAGGGATTTTGGCAGGAACATAATATTCCCTTCAAAATGAGTTTGTTCCCTTGCCTTTTTTATAGACTCCGTTTATCTGATTCTGCCTCTTCCCCACAGTCCTGGGGCCTCCAGACTGATGAGATCTTAATTCTTTTGGCATGCTGTCAACATGTCCCACTCAGAATAACTATTAAGCTTTTGCTTTTGCGTCTCCTCTGCATTTAGCTTCCCTTCCATGCTTCCTGTCTCTTCTTTGTGATTTTCACCTATTTTGCCTCAGGCGATCTCCTGACAACATGTTACCACCTCTTCCCTATGAATTTGTTTCCTTTCTGCCCAAGTAATTTGTTGAAGTTTCCTTCCTTATTTTTCTGACACATCCCAACTCATGATTCCAGATCCCGAATCTTCATACAAATGTCCCTTCACTGTTTGAGTTCTTCTTCACGCTCAGAAGGAGCACACATTTCATTCTATCTTACCTGTTTAAACAATGCATATTTTAAGACTGAAAATTTTAAATATATTTATTCATATTGCAATAACAATAAACCCCTGTCTCAATATTAAGTGCATTATTTTTTCCTTCTAGGCAGAAAAAATAGCAGTTGAAAATTTTACTAAATCAACTATTAAGATTTTTTTCAATTTTAATATTTTTATGTACTGTTAATTGCAATTAAAATTGCAAATTAAACAGGTTTTCAATAATCCTTTAGTAGGTACAGCAGAAATCATATTCATTGACTTGGAGTATCCTCAGGAAATAATTTTAGGCTGTAACCCACTAAAAGGGATTCTCTAGTAATTTTTTTTTAAAAAAATGCTTTGCAGAGGAAAATTATAATGAAGTCATAAATACTATTGAAGATAATTAAGTCTTTTATACAATAACTGAAAACAACTTTTGAGAACTAAGCAAACTTTTGAGAACTAGATGAAGCTAATGGTTTTAAATACTTTTATAAAGGGATCTATTTACAAAAAAAGAATGACTTTGTAATTATAGTTTCAGACATCCTCAAACCTTGGTTTTCCATTGTTTTTGGAGTAGCTTTAAACTTTTAATCATTCAGTTTATTTTAATGAAATTAGCCTTAGTTTTCTTGCCTTGGGAATTTTCATGGATTGGATTAGCAGGAAAGTAGTCAGAGATAGAGATCAGATTAATGGGAGTAGAGATCTTCAGACGGAGTGTTGCTGTGCTCACTACCTTCAGAAGGAATAGAAAAGGGGACTCAATGCTGGACAGAAGAAGACAATGGATTGTGCCGCAGCCTTAAAGAAGACCTCCGGGACCTTCAGACACTAGGATTGGACATTCAGAAGGAATGATGCTGAATTGGGACAACAACATCAGACATTTGTACTGTGCCAAGTCGTCATCAGGTGAGCCACACAAAGAGAAGAGACCTTCAGAGAAACGATTCTTGTCAGCTACAGCCATTTAACAGAAGGCATTAAGGAGAATCTGGGTGGAATATTCCATCAGGAACTCTAGAAGGAATTCTTAAATCAAGAAAAAAAATGAAAATTTAAAGAAAAATTAAGAGAGCTGTTTTTAAATTACAGCATCGATTGTTCTGTTGTAGATCTTATTTGGCATTTTACAGAAATATTTCAGGGCTCTCTCCTCTTCTCTGCTCTCCTGCCCTGTCCCCTCTTTTTTCCATCCTTTTTCTGCATCTTCTTTCTCCACCTTCCCCTCTTTGGTTTGGTTCTTTCTCTCCTTCCTCCCTTCATGATAGTTTATATTCTGCTGCTAACATTCTAGCAGGAAAATTTAAACTCCTAACAGGTTGAACAAGGTTTTCCAATGTGTAAATGTACATCAACAAATACGGTTTATTTAGGGTTTTTTTCCAAATATTTTGTATTTATGTCAGGTAAATTTGCTTTTGAGGAACAAATACAGTATGTTTTGAAAATGCACAATAGTGCCTGACACCATCCCATTCTTTCTAAAGGGCATTTTCCTTGCCTCCAAAATCTTTTTGTGTTCCTCTTTTAGATCAAGTCTACCCCAAACCCTGGCAATCATTTATCTGTTCTACAGTTACATTTGTTCTCTTTCTTTCTTTTTTCCCAGAATATCATAAACAAAATCACACAGTATGTGACCCGTGAGTCTCACATCTTTCATTCAGGATAACATTTTGAGATTACCCACTTTTTTGCCTGTATCAATAGTTTGATTTTTTCTAACAGAATGTTACTTTCAAATGAAGGCCATTTGGCAAGGAAGTCGCTGAAACACAACTTGCAAACTCTGAGCTCTGCCTGGCACTAATGATTAGTAGATAGAACCAGGAGCAAATAGCTCAGAGACCCTAAATATATCAATTGTTCAATTCAACTGAACATTTCAAATAGACATGTGAAAGGTGGTACTATAAATATACCCCACTTTTGTACATATGAACAAATTGGATATATACTTATGTCACAGGAAACGGATGATAAATTCAAGAATTTGCAGTGCTTTTTTGTCTAAAATGTCCACCTTTCCTTTATCTATGTGGCAAGTGCAAGTTCATCATTCAAGAGAGAATTTCCTCATACTTCTTATCTTCCAATTTGTCCTATCTTCCTCATTTTTAAGCAAAGATATCCAATATTTCTGTTTTGCCCAAAATTCCTTTTTTTTTCAAGTTGATATTTCACATCTTTTACAGTAAACTGTGAGGTTCAAAGTGGAATCATCAGAGAATCATCTCTTTTTCCTAAGTTATGCCAGCACCTGTCATGATGCTTAGAATATCATAATAGAAGTTTGTTGAATAAATGAACTAATTACAGAATGAATGAAGTGATATTTCAAAATACGTTTCTTACCCTGAATAGTTTATTCCATATTTGTGAATAAAAATATGTGCACTGGTTCATAGTACTTCCATTTGTACTTTCCAACACATGTATTAATTTTTAGCCTCATTTTCCCAGATACTGGTTTCCTTGGATTTGGCCTGTATTCTGTTTGCCTACATCTTTTATACTGCATTACTATCACATTGGTGACCTGAAGCCTGGGACTGCAGAATACATGATTTTTTGCCTAAAATGAAAAATTCCCTGTTTGTTCATTTGACCAATTTCCTCTAGTGGAATTATTAATGAGCATGAGTATTTCAAACATACATTGAGATTGTAACAGTGAGAGTAATTTGGCATCTCTTTTTTTCTTTGTTGGTTTCTGAGCATGAGCATCTGCTGTATTGTTCTTCAGCTCTGGCTATCATGTTATTTGAAGAGCTCTGTAGCATAAGGGTGGGAGGGTGAAGCTGAATTTCTTTCAGTGCATTTCCCACAAATATCATCACCATATGCAGACTGTGTATTAGATAAGGCAAGTTAGTCATGTGGTGGATTATAACAAGCAAGCTGATAGACATCCTGACACCCAGAGAAAGTTGAAAATAAAATAGTGAGCTAGAAATAAAAAGCCAACTGATATTTGAAGCCTATTTTTAAAACAATGAAGAAAACAATCGCCAACTATATTTACACTTAAGTAAATTACATTACTTAAAATGAATGCTGTAATATGACTTCAGTAGACTAGGAGGTTTTGTACACTTAAAAAACTTTGAACCACTTCATATATTTTATTATATTTTACCACTCAGAATTCGCCATTTTTTATCTTGAGACACACTTATTTTTAGCCTGTGATCAACCTACTTTACAAAAATGGCAATATAAAGATAAATCTTTAATACACAATCTCAAAAAACATATCTTCATTATCTGAAAATGGGATAAGATAAATTAAATTATTATAAGGAAAACAACTTTCACATAAAAGTCAATGCATATTGTAAGACTCTGAAGATTCAAATAAGAACATGCATAATATTTGCTTTTAATGTTTTCAAAGCACTCCAACTAACCAAAAACAAATCCAATAACAATGTAAGATTCAAATTTGTTCTATCCAAGGTGCTATAGTAAAATTGAAAAAAGATTACTTCAGGATGAAGAAATCAAGTTGTAGCTTAAAAATAGGACATTGGAGGGTGAGCAGAGAATGGGAACATTTAACAAACAAATGAACACTACAACCAAAACACCCACAGTCCTTCCCATTTCCCATTAGTGTTGGAAACTGCAGGGAATATTCAAGGCATGATGTATTTCCCAGGGTGACCACAGTATTTCATAAAAGAATGTTAGAGATAATGCTAGAAAGATTAATAACGAGCAGATTATGAAGAATCATCTCATTGTTATAATAAGCCAAACTTCAGCAAACTTCTGGGGACTATTCTGACCTGGGAATAAGAGCTAAGATTACAACAGAAGGATGATTTGGGTAAGCATATGTAGCAAGACTTTGGCCAGAAGAAGGAAGGGATGAAGACCTGGAGGGCAGGAAGACTCTAGAAGAACCTATTCCAAAAGGACAACTTAGCACACAGTGGAGTGCAAATAAAGAGTAAGAATTAATCAATGCACAAAGTAGTCCCAGAGTTCCGTGAGAATGCTTGACTCTTATTAATTCATCTAGTAGTCTGCCCATGGTCTCATGTCACCACCCAGCTCCCTAAGGCTATGGCTGAGTTACTTTCCAAGTTGAGGTCTTCAGTTGTACTCTAAAATTAACCATAAAAAATACAAAGTAGATTTGATCTTATCAGGAAAACAGCATCATTCAACTGCTGCTCAACTTTCCAAACTATGTGATGCTCAAAGTCAGAGAAATAATATTTTTTCATAGTTCTCATTTAGACACTGGTGATGTTCCTTTCACAGTGTCTGTTTTCTAAGTAGCACCAATATTTAACTTATTCTACTAATCTGCAAGGTCTCAATTACATGAACCAAATATTACCTGATGGCATATTTGATGTCATAATATTAAAAAGTGTGAACTGAGGGAAAAGGTTCTACCTCCCTGCCTGAAATGCCCAACCTCAAGAGAGGTTTTAGATCATGTTCTCTGTCAATGCAATATTATGCTTTTTTGGAGGACAGAAGCAGAAAAAAAGTAGAGATGGCAATGGTCCTAGAAAGAGTTCATGATTCTCTCACACACCAGGTATAAAACTCTCCAATGGCAGTCGTGGGCTGCCCAGCCAGGTGAAACCTTTGACACTGGAACGTGACATGTGCAGCAACAAAACCAGTGGCTGCTGTGGTCAGGAGGTGGCTATTTTTTTTTCCAGGTTCCACTCAGTCTCAAAATTCTGTCTCACCAAAGATGAAGGTGACGACAAACTTATTACACAGTTCTGCTTCAGTACAGAGGAGCAAACGAGGAAAAAGGACTTAACACAAGGCCCAGAGTGCTGGGGTCTGAAGCAATCGCAGTGAGCAGCTTTGGTACCTGAAGGACAGACAGTTCCCTGCCTCATGTCCTAGGATGAATTGTCCAGATCCCCTGATTATCTGTCAAAGAGAATAGAGCCAGAGCTCAATGAATGCAGAAGAACAAAAACAGCTCTGCAGATTCAGTGATGGATATTTGCGTGTTTGTGAGGGTTACAGAGAAAACGTTTAAAAAGAAATTGTGTTTTCAGCACCTGTTCCTAACTCTCCTATGTACACGTTATATTCACACACACACACACACACACACACAGGAATGCAGGTATGTGTGTAGGTGTGTGTATCAGGATCTCTGGGCCTTGTGTTAAGTCCTTTTTCCTCATTAGATAACCTTATGACAGCAGTTTATGAGACATTAAGCCAGAGATGTACAAATACGTGTCTGTATATATACATCCCTCTTCCTGTGTGAGTGTGTGTGTGTGTGTGTGTGTGTGTGTGTGCATGTGTGTGCGTGTGTGTGTGTGAATGTATATGCATCCTCAATTTTTCTTTTTTTTGTCTCCAGTATTTTCCTTTTATGCATATTCTAGTTTTATAAAAGTGAGCATATATTATTTGCTAAAGGGCTTTTCTTCTGGCTTAGTAGGTTTTGATGTTTTACAATTTATTTGAGAAAAGGAAAAGCTGAAGGTAAATGAGAATCAAGTAAATGAAGGAAAGGAGGCCCCATAAGAGGCCAGAAAAGCAGCAGTCCATGAAATTATGCTTGGGAAAAGCGGAATGGGCTCGCTATCATAAATGTGGAGCTTACCCTGGCAATCACTGGTGATTTCCTGATTATAATATTGTAATATTTTTAAACTTGATAGTTTGTATAAAACATTTTCTTCAATTGATTTAATTCAATTTCAACTAAAATACATAACCTAGAGAGTTATTATTATAAATGTATAACCTATATACATTTATATATGACCTGTAAATATATATATATATATATATATATATATATATATAGAGAGAGAGAGAGAGAGAGAGAGAGACTAAATATACAGAATATATATTCATCACTTTGTATATGATGGATACCCAGATATCTGATAAGGAATATTTCCCCATAACAAAGCCTTTTTTTGGGTCTTTTGTCACAGGGTTCATTTGCATTGCTAATATACTTCTAGCTTTTCTCTTCCCATGGGTGTTACTCTGTGTTATATCATTGGTGGCCAAAGCTCCAGTCATTTTCAAGCATTCACCTACTTAATCCCGAATGCAAATGATACAGAATGATAAGATTGCCCTCAAGTCTCCAGTGAATGGTGATATTGGGCAGTGAATATCTCCATTGCAGGACCAGAGCCATCTTGAATAATTTAGGCTCTTTCATAAAGGACTGCAGTTGTCAGCAGAAGGGACAATGAGTAAAATTAACTGAGTAAGTAATGAAATATTCTTGATAATAGCATGCTAATAGTTATCATGTGGCCCAGAAAACTGTTTTATTTCCACGACCTTCTGTGCTTGGTATGCAATTCTCTGGGTAATTTTCACACTAGAATAAATCATTACCTTCCTAAAATAGTTTTTGCATTTTACCTATTCCTATTTTTATACAGGTTGTTGGGTCTTTACATCTTTCAAAATTCTGAAAGACTGGCTTAAATTTAATATGTTATGCAAACGCTCTATGTAAAATCTGGATGTGAAAAGTAATGCAACTATCTACTAAAACTCTTGACCAACTATACAACAATGAAGAAAGTTCTGCAGCTAAGAACTAATATGATATAGCATATGATCTGGACACATGAACTAGAGAGAGCTCAGAGGAATAATTAGATTTCCATACCTGGTGTAGAATGAACATTATATAAGCAAGTGCTACTTGTGAACAAGTTATAAAATCTTGGGCTTCTAACTAATTTTTTGTGGTTTATAGGTTTTAAATGAACTAAAATTTGAAACTCATGAATTTAATGATTCTTATGTGAAATGCATGTAATGTATATTATATACAATATTAATAACATGAGGAAGGATGAGATTTAATAGTAAGTCAAATTAAGAATTCATTTTGTAATTGATATTGATATATTTTGTGATTTTGTTTTTCAATTTAAAAGTTTATATTGTAAGTTTGAAGCTAAATTATGTTAATTATCAGAGGATAGAAGTATAACAAGAAAGTTTTTGGAAAATTTTCCCAGAAATGTTAACTCTTTTGAGCTCTTTAGTCAGTTTTTATTACAGTGTGTGCTAAATGGAAGTTTGTGGCTCAAAAAGAAGAGAAAAAAGAAAAAAGAAACATCTTTAATAACTTCAAAGACAGTTAGGATGCTGAAAAAGTACTCAAAGATGTGGTGAAGAATTACTGCATGGAAGAAATGGGGAAACTCCGAAATTAGAAATGAATCCTGCTGATTACAATTTTTAGATAGTCTTCTTACACAAAAAGTCTTAAGTAGTGTGTTTATTGAGCACCTAGTACTAAAGCACAATATGAAAGGTTATTCCAATGTTTTGAACTTAGAAAAACAGAGAATCAGAATATAATTCATGATAGCTATTAATATATGGGGGAATATATTTGTCACATGATGTCTAAGATGAGAGTGGTAGACTATTTCATAATTAATTTTTGTAGTTCAATTGGTACATTTCTAAATATTTCCTTCACTGAATTCCTTGTATTTGTCAATCAGTCTAGGACTTACTGCTTATTTCAGGAGCACAACTTGTTTTAAATTAATGATTTTAGCTTGAAAAAACTCAATTCTAGACGTTATAATTTTGCTTTAGGAACCTATATTTACTTCTGGTGGCTTATACTTAAATGTTGTACAAATTTATTTTCTGAAAAAAGAGAAAAATATCAGTATTCATAACTTGGAAAGAATCTAGAAATAATTCAGTATTCCTCTTAAATAATATCTTCTCAGGAAAAAGTCAATATGCATAACAATATTTAATTAATTGGAAGAAATATTTTATATGGATCAAGTGAAATTCTAAAACAAACTTCAAGATCAAAAAGATACCCATTTTTGGTATCAAAAACAATCAAATTCTCTCCAAAAATGATTTTTATTTTAAAAATAATATTAAAAATAAGAGGGTGAAAGTGCAATTTTACTTTTTTAAAATGTTTATCTTACTAAGTACATTAAAGTGACTGCATTTTAACTATTTGCTAACATGCTCAGCTAAGCACATTGGGCAGCCTTGAACATTTCTCAAGTTATTTTTCTGTGATTATTCTTTAATATATGGCCTCCTCTGTTGCAATTTACATTTTCTTTATCTGTTTGCTCATTTGTACTGGTTTCCATTTATTCAGGAAATGCAAGTGGCTGATGAAACCATAAAACATGGTTCACGAAATGTAACTAATGAATAAAAGAGCTCATTGCAAATGTGATCAGGGTTATTGTTTTCTACAAGATTCATAGATGTAAATACTTGAAAAGGAAATTGAAACTGTAGCTGCTAAGTGAAGCATGTTCCTGGAGGTTTTTATTTTTTCTAATGCTATTGTGAAGCATCTCTATATCAATCAAGATACCAATCCTGTTGAAAGCCATTAGATGTTTCATCTCATGCAAAACATTATTTTTCCCCACTAGTATTAATATTTGTTTCTTAAGGAGAAGTGTAAAGTGGATTTTTTATGGTAAAAGCACTGGCCCACATGATAGCACAATTTGATTAAAGGTGTTTTTGAAAGTATCATTAAAATTCTGGAATTTTTTGGAAAGAAGGTGAGATGCCACCAAGAGGGAGGAAACTGGTAAGAGTTCCAGAAACACCAAGGATTGCGCCTGCAGGAATTTAGTGCTTCCATGATCAAGAGCATCAATTGACGACCCTTTGAAGTTGCCCCACCTTGAACAATATTCATGAGAAACATAATACATAATCCAAATGTATGATTTAATAGATAATTCAGCAATGTATGTAAAACAGTCTTTTAGGCAACATTTTACTTTCCAATATTGTGGTATTTAGCCTTATCAATATGGTGACAGTAAAATTGGTTCCTAAGTTCATAACTGCAAATTCAATTCGTTGTCTGATCAGAGGTTAGATAAAAGATAAGATGATCTAATTCTCAAATGAAGATAATGAATGGATTGATAATGAAAAGTTGTGTTTTTGCTTTCCCATAGTCTGAGAGAGCTTGTGAAAGACCAGAGCAGGAACCGATGCTACAGGATACCCCTGTGAGGACAGAGATGGCTTCACCTCATCAGCTGCTAATCTGCTCAAGGTGTTGCTCACTTTCTGCAACCAGAACATCACGGGACCCTGTGTGCACGCTGACGGTTTTCCACATCAAAAGCTCTTCTCTCTCTTATTGTAGGAAAACACTAGGTTCAAACTTTTTGTTCTAACTTATTTTGCTCAGCTACGAATACCATTCACTTCAAAGAAGTCAATTTTACATCAAAACTCCTTAGTGTCTTTGCACTTCTATTTTAGATTCATCTGTGGATTTTTGCTCAAACTATGTGACAAGAAAAGCTAGTCTGACCCATATGAGAGGCAGAATCGAAAAGCATCTTATAGTCTCTGATGATTAAATTAAAGCCTTTGATTAGGAACAAATATGCTAGTTGGTTTAAAAGCACCAGAAAAGTTGAGTTTATACATTTGAAATTAACATTTGTCTCAAATCCTGTTGATCTTCCAACCTTGTTTGTGCTAAATATGGATCTATCTTCAAGTTAATGCATAATTTTATACTCTGTGGACTTAAATTAAATTCCAAATAGCTTCAAAAGCTAAATCTAATTGTAAAAATGAAAAGAAGGAACATATCTAAGATTTAATTTTTAAAGTTGATATCTTCATAGCATTTTAAACCCATTTAAAACTGTTAGCTTATTCCTCATTTGACCTCTCAACAATTAAAAACTTATAAGCTGGAAGAGTTACATTTGTGAGAGAAAAGTTATGCACTGCTAAGTTTCCCCATCCAGAATACTTTAAAAATGTTCTGTAATTTATTATATTCACACTTTATTCCACAGTGTACCATTTATTCTTATGAAATGCAAAATGAATACATAAATACTTTAAATTGTGATCCTTTTGTAATCTTCAGAAAACAAAAATTGTAGCTGAACTAAAACGTAATTATAGATATTACTCATAGTGGCTTGTGGTGTGGGCATTTCCAATATTAACCATTTTTCATTAGCCTGTATTACTGGAATATTTGAACAGAACTATCCTCAGGTGCATATTTTTCCCTTAAAAATATGCTAAAATTCTCATCCCAAGCACCTCAGAATGTGCAATTCTTTGGAAATAAAGTAATTGCAGATATAATCATGTAAGATAATCCCAGAATAGACTGTGTGCCTAATTCACTGTGATGGATGTCCTCAGACTGTAATGTGAATACACACACACACACACACACACACACTCTCTCTCTCTCTCTCTTTCTCACACACACACACACACACACATACACACGCACACACACACACAAAAAATCATGTTAATATGGAGAAATGCATCTATAAGCGAAGGAATGACAAATATTCTAAGCAATCCACCAGGAACTAGGAAGAGAAGGGTATTCCCCTGGATGGCTTGGAGATAGCACAACATTGCAATACATTAATTTTAGACTCTTGTTCTGCAGAATAAGGCAACAATAAAGTTCAGTTGTTTCAAGCTACTCAAATTATGGCATTTCATTATAGCAGCTCTAGAAATCTGTAATGACCACAAAATATTATTGAACTTTTAATTTAATATGCTGTATTCCCATGTCCCTTATCACAATTTATGTTAATATTTTCCATTCTCTCCTGAAAAGAATGTGTTCTTGATCAGAGTAAAGATTGCCTTTATTCCTCATAATTAATAAATAAAGGATCCCAAATATTTATCCAGTAACTATTTAAATAGCTGCATGGTATTTCAAGCCTCAACAATGGACAGTATACATAATATCATTTTCAAAACTATTAATTTCTGAACAGAGATTTTGGAAGATAAAGAACAGTCAATGGGAATATTATTTCACATATAGGCCACATTGACAAACTATCAGCTTTTACTTAAATGTGTCAAAGTTCATCGGTATTGTATAATCCACAGGAGAAGAGTAAGGAGAATTGATTTTTAAAAGATATCTATATAGCATGGCTATAAATGTAAATGCCTCTATGAGGTACTTAACGGAGATTTAAATGTTTATTCTAACATGTAATCTACTATGTCTTATGTTTTCCTTTCTTATTAACGTAAATGGAGAAAGAAATTACCAAAACTAGGATATTAGAATTTTAGAACAATTTCTAAATGATATGGAATAACTAAACCAAGATAAAGGACTAGGCCTAGTTGTTGTTTAAATTTCAAAGAACATTGTAATTTCTTGAATTTGTTTTTTACCGTCTTTCTTTCATGTACTGGGTGGTTTACAACTTGATTTAATATGTAAATAAAGAATTAGCTAATAAAATATTGACCAAAAAATGAACATTCAAAAACAATTCACCTTTCAGTTAGAAAATTGAAATTAGTAAAAGACTGCTACACCTACTTCAATAATAGAAAATTACAGAGAAAACAACAGTAATAATAAATGATTCATTCAAAGCTGTTATCGAATTTGACACTATAACATCTAATTGTGCTAAACTTTAGAAACAAATATGTACTTTTATGTGACAGAAGATATTAATGAAAAGGAGAAAAAGGAATCATGCATAGTGCTTAATTAAAACTAGAAAAGGTAGAAAAGGAGAAAAATATAAAGAAAAAATGCAATGAAAACATTAAAATGATAGATACTAATCTATAACAAATATTTCTTTAAATGGGGTCTACATGTGAAAATTAAGAAATAGACACTGTCAGAGTATACTTGAAAAGAAAACAGGCAAAGTTATATGCTTTCTATAAATAGTACAATTTGTAAAGAAACAAATTGTTTAGGAATAAATGTATGGGATAATATGTCATGTTAATAGTAATCAGAAAAGAAGGTGGAACAGCTAAGTTAATTTCAGAAACTGGAAACTTAGAAAAGGAAAATTTATCAAAAATAAGAATCAATAATAGAGCACTCAAATTTCTAAAATTATCAGAGAATACATAGTAAGTATGTATTTATAACACAGAACCAAAATATCTGAGACACAAAAATTCAATAAAAGTGCAGAGTAATATAAAAATTACTATCATATTTGGAGACTTCAACAAATTGATTACAAATTGATAGACACATCAGGCAAAAGAATCTGTAAGGATGCAGTTGAACTGAGAAGTTTCATACATCCACTATATCTAATTTAAATTTGCAGCAATGGTATACATATTGCTCAAACCAACCTGGAATATTTACCAATATAGACAACATCTGCACCATAACAATCACATCACAAATTTAAAGGACAGGGATTCATGTAAAGTGTGTCCCCAGACAACACTGTAATTAAACTAGAAACCAACGAAAGAGAAATGAGTGGAAAATCATAAAATATTTGGAGATTAATAACACATGAGTCAAGGAGAAATTTCAAATTAAATTTAAAAAATAATACAATACAAAGAGGGACATAAAATTTACCAAACTCTGTGAAATAAAGTGTAAGAATTGCACAGTGGGGAATTTATAGCACTGTATGCACACATTAGAAAAGAATAAAGATGTAAAATTAATCATGGAAGCTCTGATTTAGAAATAGTGAAATAGAATAATGTAAGGCAAATGGAAGAGAAGAAATAATAAAAATTTGACTAAGATTAATGGAGTTGAAAACAGGAAAGTAAGTCAACAAAAACAAAATCTTTTCTTTTGCTTCAGTTATCAATAAAAATGATAAAACTTCATAAAAATTAAGGGGGGGAGTGAAAGTACAAATTACTAATGCCAGAAATGATACAGTGGTCATCAACTATGATCCCATAGAAATGAAAAAGATACTATAAAAGCTTCAAATAACTCAAAGGTTACAAAATTGATGAATTTGATAGAATGCATCAGGTCTTGAAAGAAAGATACTCCCAAAACTTCCACCATGATAGGTGGATAATCCAAATAGGCAATCTACTAAGTCATTTGAATTAATAATCAATGATCTTCAAAAACAAAAGCACCAGACCCAGATAGTTTTACTCCTGCATTTTACCAAACATTTAAGTAAAAAGTAGATGTCAGTTATCTATGATTATTCCCCCAAATAGAAGCAAAAGCACAACATTTTAACTCATTCTATGATGCTAGCATTACTCTAATATTAAAACCAGTTAAAGGAAAAATGTAAACCAACAGCTTTTATCTATATAGATTCAAAAATGCTAAAAAATAGAAACCCAAAACTGAAAAAAGTTTTATATACTACAACCAATTTATTCCAGGTATACCAAGCTAATAAGCATTAAAAAATCTATTAATTAATGCACACACAACAAACTATATCAATTGATACAGATAAAACACTTGTCAGTACCCACTAAATGTTCACAAAAGAAGCTCCCAGAAATTCCCTAAGCAGAATTGGTATAGTTAGGGCAGCAAAGTAGACGAATATAAATCTACCTAACCAGTTTCTGCCAAGCAGTTCTGTTATATCCACTCAGGTGCCTGGAGATCCTTATTACAAGGAGATTAACACTATGGTACTGCTCTTAACATTGGCTGGCTGTATTTGATATTTTAGCAGTCACAGAAATGACTACCCAAGCTGAAGAAACCTGCTTGGAATCTAGCAATTGGCTGTTGAGGGCCACAGACAAGTCAAGATGGCACCTGGCACTTTGCCAGAAGGAGTGGTTTGAGAAGTAACGCCAGCAAGCCATTAAGGTGATGGAGATTCCTTAATGACTGACTGCTGTGTCTAGATTATGTCAATTAAGTTAAGCTGTGTGTAATCATTAAGATGATGAGGATTCCTTAATGACTGATTGCTGTAACTGGATGATGCTAAATTGAAACCAGCTGTGTATTCAGTTAGGTATAAATACCTCTGCTATCTTGCAATAAAGTGGCTCCCACTGTATCAATCTTCAAAAGTTGCTCTTCACCCACCCCCCATTACTTTGTCCAGCCAGAATGCGGCAATTGGCATTGTGAATTTCATGAAATGTTAAGCATCCTTACTTACTTTACAGGGAAGGTATGGCCACCTGCCATTTGTGTCCTTTTGCAAGCCTAGCTATATTCCCTAGCCGATCCTTCAGTGGATAGGCTGTGACCTGGGAAAAGCCCCATTCCTGGGGGAAGTGTGTGTCTGATCCTCCACTGATGACACTGTCCTAGTGAGCCTAGATAGATTAAGGTGCCACTCAACAAGAGCTGGATGCTCTGTTGTTTTACAAGTGTCAACGTGATTATGTCATTGGCACAGAACAAGTCAAGGGCCAATTATTATACAGGAGAAACCTCTGAGTATAACTTGGAAATATGCTTATTTTACTTCAGAGGAGATAATTGATGCTAATTTGGGACTTCTGTCCCCAAACAATAAGGAGGCCCAGGGATTGGTGAGATTGTTCAGCTCTGGGTGTTCAGAATCCTCACCTGGAGATACTGATGGAATCTTATTACCCAAGTATCAGAAATGCTGCTTCTTTGATTAGGGCCCTGCACAACAAGATGTCCTGCAAGCCATCTAAAACATCACAGACCACACCTTTCCTGGGACATATGTGAGATGCATATTTCCTATTGGAATTATAGGTCTCAATAGTCTCACAGGGATACCACAGATGACAGGCACTTATGAGTCTTTTTGACAAAGTAAAACTCCCAGAATTGAATAAAAGGTACATTTTTATGATATAAAATTTTATGATATAAAATTGATACTCTTAAAATACAGGAATTTTATTATGTCAATCATGATTTAATAAAGTTTATTTAGAGTATAGTAAAACAATATAATACAGGACTCTATCAATGGCTACAATTTCATCTTTTAAGTAAAAAGATTAAAATGCTGAAAGCCTATAAAATAAAAGATGAAAAAATTTTATGTGTTCTAATTAGTTATACATGACAATACAATGCATTTTGACACAATGTACATAAGTGGAATATAACTTCTCATTCTTCTGGTTGTACATGATGTAGTTACATAGCTCATGTAATTTAATATGCACATATGGTAATAATGTCCAATTCATTCTACTATATTCCTACTACCATCCCCTCTCCCCTCACTTCACTCAACTCTGTCTAATTCCATGTACATCTACTATTCCCTAGCCACCACCCTTATTGTGAATCAGCATATGCATATCAGAGAAAACATTCCATCTTTGTTTTTGGGGGATTAGCTTATTTCTCTTAGCATGACATTCTCCAGCTCTATCCATTTACCTGCAAATGACATAACTATATTCTTCTTTAAGGCTAAGTAACATTCCATTGTGTGTGTGTGTGTGTGTGTGTGTGTGTATTATACACACACACACACACACACACACACACACACATATATATATATATCATGGTTTCTTTATTCACTTTATTCATGATATAGCTATTATAAATTGAACTACTGTAAACTTTGATGCAGTCACATCAAAGTTTATAGTATCTCAAATGGTGGTGGCTGATTTTAAGTCCTTTGGGCATAAACCAAGGAGTGGGATAGCTGGGTCAAATGGGGGTTCCATTTTAAGTTTTTTGAGAGATCTACATGGTGCTTTCTAGAGTGGTTGTACCAATTAGCAATCCCACCAGAAATGTATAAGGGACCATTTTTCCCCTATACCCTCACCAACATTTATTGTTGCCTGGATTCTTAGTAATTGCCATTCTGAGTGGGTTGAAATGAAATCTCAGTATTTGTCGATCAGTTGTATTTCTTCTTCTGTGAAGTGTCTGTTAAGTTCCTTAGCCCATTTGTTGATTGGGTGGTTTGCTTTTTTGAGTTTTTTATACATCCTGGAGATTAATGTTTTATTTGAGGTGTGTGTGGTAAAAATACAATCCCATTCTGTAAGGTCTCTCTTATGTTATTGATTATTTCCTTTGCTGTGATGAAGGTTATGAGTTTGATTCCATCCCATTACTGATTCTTCATTTTACTTTTTGAGCTTTAGGAGTATTGTTAAGGAAGTCGCTCCTAAGCCGACATGATCTTTTATAAGGCACAGGTTCTCTTTTCTAGTGCCTAAATCCTTGATCCGCTTTGAGTTGAGTTTTATTCAGGGTGAGAACGGTTTAATTTTATTTTCCTACTTATACATTTTAGTTTTCCTATCACCATTTTATGAAGAGGCTATCTTTTCTACAATGAATGTTTTTGACCCCTTTGTCTAGGATGAGATAACTATATTTATGTGGGTTTGTCTACATGTCTTCTATTCTGTACCACTGGTCTACATATCTGTTTTGGTGCCAACAACATGCTCTTTTTGTTAATATGGCTCTGTAGTATAAGTTAAGATCTGGAATTGGGATGTTTACTGCTTCAATCTTATTGCTAAGGATTGCTTTGGCTATTCTGGGTCTCTCTGTCTTTTTTTTTTTTCCTAAATAAATTTTCATCATTGACTTTTCTACCTCTATGAAGAATGTCATTGAGATTTTAATAGGAATTGCATAAACTCTATATAACACTTTTGAAGGTATGGCCAGTTTGACAGTGTTAATTTTGTTTATCCAAGAGCACAGGAGATATTTCCATCATAAAGGTCTTCTTAATTTCATTCATTTTTGTGTTCTGTACATTTTATTGTAGAGGTTATTCATCTCTTTTTTAAGATTGATTCCCCATTTTTTTTTTTTTGGCTGTTGTGAATGGAGTAGATTTTCCAATTTCTCTTTCAGTGGATTCATCCTGTATAATACATTTGATTTATGGGTATTAATTTTACATTCTGCTAGTTTGCAGAATTCTTTTATTAGTTCCAGGAGTTTTCCTGTGGAATTTTTGTATCTTCTAAATATAGAATCATGTTGTCATCTAATAGTGACCATTTGAGTTTTTATTTGGATTTCTTTAATTTCTTTCCTCTGTCTAATTGCTCTGACTCAGGTTTCAAGGATGATGTTCAATAAAAGTGGTGAAAAAGGGCATCCTTGTCTTATTTCAGTTTCTTTTAGGGAATGCTTTCAATTTTTCTCCACATAGAATGATGGTGACCTTGAGTTTAGCATGTATTGCTTTTACAACATCGAGGTACATTTCCATTATCTTAGTTTTTCTAGTATTTTGAATATTAAAAGGTGCTGAATTTTGTTAAATACTTTTTCTGTATCTATTGAGATAATCATTTTGTTCTTGTCTTTAAGTCTCTTGAAGTGATGAATTATTTTTATTGATTTCTGTGTGTTGAAATATACTTGCCTCTCTGGAATGAGCTCCACTTGATCATGGTGCACTATCTTTTTTAATATGATTTTGTGTGCAGGTTGCCAGGATATTATTGAGAATTTTTGCATCTATGTATATTGTTAAGGTCTGTAGACAAGTCAAAATAACACGTGGTATTTTGCCAGGGGAATGTTAGAGTTCGTAAACAAGTTTGGATGGTGCCTGGAAAAATGCCAGAGGGAGTGGTTTGAGAAGTAACAAAAGTGAGCCATTAAGTGTGGAGATTCCTTATTGGTTGACTGATGTATCTAGTTTATGCTAATTAGATAAGCTGTGCAAAATGTATAAATAGCTCTGTTGTCCTACAATAAACGGCTTCCATTCCTGCTGTATCAATCTACAGAAGTTATTCATCACCCCCCGGTTATTTTGCTGCAGCTGGACTGCGGCAGTATATCAAGTATATTGTTCTGACATTTTCTTTCCTTGATGTGTCTTTGTCTGGTTTGGGTACTAGGGTGATCCTAGTGTAATAGAATGAGTTTTTAAGGGTTCCCTCCTTTTTTACTTTATGGAATAATTTGAGAAGTATTGGCGTTAATTCTTATTTGATGATCCTGTAGAACTCAGCCAAAAATCAATCTGGTCCTGCCTTTTCTTGGTTGGTAGGTTGTTGATGGCATCTTCTATTTCATTGCTTGAAATTGATGTGTTAATATTGTGTACATCTTCCTGATTCAGTTTGGATACATCGTATGTCTCTAGAAATTTGCTGTTGTCCTCGAGAATTTCTTTTTTAATTGACATACAAATTTTCAAAATAGTTTCTAATTATCTTCTGTATTTCAGCAGTGTCCATAATGATGTTTCCTTTTTCATCACAGATTTGTCTCTCTTTCTCTTCATTAATTTGACTAAAGGTTTATCAATTTTACTTATTTTTTCAAAGAACCAACATTTTGTTTTGTCAATTTTTTGAATTGTTTTTTTTTGTTTCAATGTTTTTGAATTGAACTCTGATTTTGTTTCCTGTCTTCTACTGGTTTTAGTGTTGATTTGTTCTTTTTCTAGTGCTTTGAGATGAAATGGTAGTTCATTTATTCTTTACTTTTCTATACTTTCAGTGACCAAGCTCAATGAAATGAACTTTCCACTTAGCACTGCCTTCACAAGGTTGCAGAGATTTTATATGTTGTATCACTCTTCTCATTTACTCCTAAGTATTTTTTAAAATTTTATCCCTTTTTCTTTTTTTATCCATTCATCATTCAATCGTGGATTATTTAGTCTACAGGTGTTATAGTAGCTTATACTTTTTATTCTATCATTGATTTCTAATTTCATTGCATTGTGATCTGAATGCAGGGTATTATCTCTATTTTTTGCATTTGCTAACAGGTACTGTGTGACATAAGATATGATCTATTTTAGAGAAGCATCCATATGCTGCTGAGAAAAAAGTATTTGCTCTTTCTATATATGTCTATATATAGGAAATATTCTACATATGTCTATTAAATCTAAACTATTGATCATATTATTTA
This sequence comes from Ictidomys tridecemlineatus, assembly GCF_052094955.1. NCBI lineage: Eukaryota > Metazoa > Chordata > Mammalia > Rodentia > Sciuridae > Ictidomys > Ictidomys tridecemlineatus. The sequence goes on along the minus strand of NC_135485.1, from coordinate 137,332,304 downwards.
GCTCTATAGATTATTTGTTTAGTTTTTTATTTGGAGGATCTATACAGTGGTGAGAGAGATGTGTTAAGTCACCCAGTGTTATTGTGTTTTGGTCTATTTGGTTCTTGAATTTGAGAAGGGTTTGTTTGCTGTACATAGATGCTCCATTTGGGGAGGCAGAAATATTTATGATTATTATGTTTTGTTTACATATAATTCACTTAAGCAGTATGAAATGTCCTTCTTTGTCCCTTCTGATTAACTATGGCTTGAAGTCTACTTTATCTGATATGAAGTTAGAAACCCCTGCATATTTATGCAATTCATGTGAGTGGTATGTTTTTTCCCCATTCCTTCACCTTCAGTCTGTGGATATCTTTGCTATTGCAGTGAGTCTCCTGAAGATTGCTTATTGTTGGGTCTTGTTTTATAAACAATATACCAGTCTATGTCTTTTGATACATGAGTTTAGGCCATTAATATTCAAGATTATTGCTGAGATATGTTTTGTGTTTCTGGTCATTTTGGTTTATTTCTAATTTCTAATTTGAAATGGTTGTCCCTTTGACTGACTATTCCTTTTGTGTAGTTCTTCCTTTGCTTGTTTTCACTTTTTTGTTTTTTCATTTTATCTTCATGGAGCATGTTGTTGAAAATATTGTGTATGCAGACTTTTGAGTTGTAAAGTCTTTTAACTTTTGTCTATTATGGAAAGTTTTTAGTTTATTTTCAAATCTGAAGCTTTATTTTAATGGATATAGGATTCTTGGTTGGCATTCATTTTCTTTCAGAGCTTGATATATGTTATTCCAGGACCTCCTGGCTTTGAGGGTCTGTTGGTCATGCTTTCTGTTGAACTTTTAATTTGGTTTATTGTTTCCTTCATATTAAGGACTTTTACTTTTTAAATTTTTTAAAATTTTTTTCCAGAGTCTGTGCCTCTTTATTGAAGTGATCTTCTTTCACTTCTTGTATTTTCTCTTTGATTTCATTTCTTATACCATCCTTTACTTCACAGATCTGTTTAACTACATACATTCTGAATTCCTACTCTGACATTTCTTCTACTGTGACATCAATGGATTCTGTTATTGGAGTATCTCGGTTTCTTTGGGGCAATTTATTCTCTTGTTTTTTCATTGCTGTTTGTGTGTCTACCCATCCAACAGTATGAATCTGAGGCAGTAGAATTTCTACCCTGTGAACTCATAGTGTCCCTGAAGGTTTCTAGTATATCACTGTTTAGGGGTAAACAAAAAATAACAAAAACCAATGCAAAAAATATATAACATTAAACCAAATAGTTTCTACTATGATGTCTGCAATGTTAATTACCACAATAAACAGAAATGATATAGTCACTTTTTCCCTCCAATACAAACAGAAAATTTGTGAAAGTGTTTATAATTCCCAATGGTGGACAGAGATAGAGAGAGCAAAAATGGTACTTGATGTGATGATTATGAGGGGGGAGGAGAGAAGACAGAAGTAAAATTTCAAAGGAAGAGTGTAAGAGAGGAAAGCTTTTAGCAGAAGAAAAGAGAGAGTCAAGGGAATAGGGAAGATAAAACAAACACACACATATAGTGAAAACTTTTTAAAAATTAAAAATAAAAGAATACAAAACAAACAAGTATATATATATATATATATGTACTAATGAAACATCCTAGTTCACCGAAAACTAATCCATGAAAAATAAAAAATGCTATAAATGAGAAAATAATATGAAATTTTGTAAATGTCCATGTATCATGAAGATATAGAGAAAAAGAATAAAAAGAAAAAAAAATCTTGATGAAAGTTAAAAAAAAATACTTTCTGCTGGAGCTCAAAATATTCTCAGCTTCTCTTCTCAGCAGTTTACATTGGGGTGGTCCGGAGCAAGCTGCTCCACCCCATGGATTGCTAAAGTGAGGGAGGTAAACCCAAATTCTACTCCTGTAGACACAATTCCTGGAGGCAGGATTTAGGATTAGGTGGGCTGCAGGCTCTTCCCTGAATGCCAGTGGGTCTGAAGATTTTAAATCAGTACATCTCCAACCCCCAGTACTTGCTGGTCACTTGGGAGACTTTACTCCAGGGATCTCCCTTGGGTTCCACTTGTGAGATAGAGGCACCAATTCTTAGTCCCCTGCATCACCTGCAGACCTCAGGTTTAGTCTCTCCAAGCCCCACCCTTGTGTGAGTTCCCGGTCAGATGTGTCCTTTCCAGCAGGTCCTGCAAGTAGTCAGATTGAATGGGGAAGGGTAGAGCTGGATGGGTTTCTGTGACCAGTTGTTCCCTGTGCAAACTTCTCTCCACTTTTGATTTCCTCCTGGTCACTTAAACACACTCTATGTCAGGCAGTTTGTGTTTACTGGGCCTGCATTTCAGGCCAAACTTCAGGACAAGAATGGGCTTCTTCAGCTGCCAGCCCCCACACTGTGGCTACAAAATGTCCTATGCATGCCACCGGGGGAGAGATGACACCTTCTTTCTTTGAACGTGGATATTGGATACCATCAGCACACTTTTTTTTTTTTTTTTTTTTTTGGTTTGGGGGACAATGTTCTTGGACTCTAAGTGCTCTGTACCCAGACACACCTCAGGCCTCCCCAAAATGTGGGTTTCTTTAATGCCCTTATCCCTCTACTATGCACAAGAGGGACCACTCTGTCTGGTGCTTCTGGCCCAGCCATGGTAGCAGTTGGGGATTTTTTCCTTGCTTTATTGTTTCCAACCTTTGTGTCCCTCTTCTGCTTTGAAAGTCCACTTTTAAATTCCAGTAACTTACCCCCCCACGCACACCCCCCGCCTATTTTTTTTTTGGTTCATCCACCTTTGGAAAAGCTGCCTGTTTGTTTGCTTGGTTTCATGCCATGGAGCAGACAAGAAGGTGGCCTCCTCTATTATACCATCTTAAATTGAAAATTCAGTTAATTTCTTTTTTTTTTTTAATAAAGTGTCTTCCTATGTTCACAGGCCTTGAACTCCTAAACTAAACAACCTTCTCACCTTAACTTTCCAGTAGTTGGGATTACAGGCACCCATCACCACACCCACATTCACAATTTGATATTTTGTTCAACCTTTTGGTACAAATACTTAAAATTTCATTAAAATTTCCTGTGCATTTCTTATTTTTGTGCTGGGTTTCCACTTATAGTACATCTTTAGTTAGAACAGTCTTTTACTTTACAGTTTTATCTCTTTCATTTCAAAGGTGTATGTATCTTTGTAAAAATGGTAGGTTTCTTCAGAGGTTTTCTGATCCAGGGCTGTGCTTTCAAGCAAGGCTACAAACCAAGGCACCAAAACAGATGGTTGTTTGACTTACTCTTACTGATGTTCAGAAAAACGATCATACATGTTCCCTTGGTAGTGGATTTTTTGTGTTTAAACAACACTTAATGTCAGTAAGTTGCTTCTAACATCTAACCTGATGCTCCCTCCTCAAATGTAAGTTTCATATGCTTTTGTTTTATTCTCAGTGGAACAAGAGAACAGATGGTCAGTAACTTCCTTTGAAAAACTGTTCATACACTAGAAGACAGTTGCTAACAAGACCCTTTATTTGATCTTAAGTTTAATTATTTCAATTCACATAATAAAAAAGACAGAAGTTATCTAAAGTTCAACTAGTCTAATATTCAAAAGTATGTGACACAAAAAATGTTATTGCGGAAGTTCTATTAATATATATTTTAATATCAGCAAATGTGTTAGCAATATCTGATAACTTATGCCTATATTGAAGATTTATAAATTCATTTCCATATCAAAATTTCAGAGAAACTCAATATTTGACTCTTCCAATATTTTCAACATTTCTTCACTATTACCTGCCTATTACTGCAAGTCACTAATTAATGGTCACATATGTCAAGAACACACATAATGACATCCTGGATTGTTTTTTTTAAATTATTATACTGCTTTAAAGATGAAAAAAGTGAAGTATATAAAAATATTGATAATTTCTAAATATTTTATTACTAAGCATTATGTAACTAGAAGGCACACTACTTTATTGATACAAACATCCACTAAAACAACCAGAAAATTTAAACGAATATATAAAATAACATTTTTCCAAACTTTGGAAAACTATGTCGTTGAGAAAGTGCACTATCTGGAGCTCAATTAAAAATAACAAGGCATAAGGAAAGACAGTATTTCCAAACAGCTAGGCAAAATAAACAATGCAAAGATAAGTGAAATTGAACTTTCAAATTCTGATATTTGAATTAAAAAGATCAAAATATTTCAGATCTTAATGACCAGAGAGAAAATTTTGAGTAAAGAATTAGGACCAATCAACATGAGTCAATATAAATTAGAGAATTGAAAATATCTGAAATGAAAAACAATTTATGGGTGTAATAATAGCATACTGAACTCAGCTAGAAAGTGAGAAAGTAAAAGATATTAGAGGGCAAAAGAAAATACCAACACTAGAGTTTGTAAAAGTGACTTCAAATTCAAATAAAAAACTAAGAGGAAATAAAAAACATTTAACATTCATGGAATTAGAGCTATTAATGAAGAGGGCAGAGTAAATGGAAGCAGAAGTAAATTTGAAGAGATAAGAAAATTGAAAAACTAATTAAAGACATAAAGTCATGGCCTCAAGAAACACACACACACACACACACACACACACACACACACACACACACACAATTACGTCCAATTCATGCCATACCTTTTAAAACTCAAGGAAAAAACTGAATCTTAGAAACAACCTGAGCAGAGGGAACACAGGGACAAGTTATATGCAAAGGAACAAAAGTAACAATAGCAGATAAAAATGGAAGCCAGCATAAAATAACACAGGATGCTGAAGGGACTTTGAGGCAGTAACTGCCCGTCTAGAATCAATATGCAGTTAAAATGTAGCTCCATGGAAATTTCCAGGAGGAAAAAATTAAAGTGGAAATTTATTCAAAAGTGTTTAAAAGCTATTCTTCAAATACAAAAAAATGATTCCATCTAAAAGGTTTATAATTCAGGAATAAATTATGAGAAAGGGTAATATGGGAAAACTGGTAAATACAGTGGCACATCGTATCCTATTCATTCTCAACTGCCTACAAAGACAAGATACTGAGAGGCTAAGTGTGGATGATTAATACCAAACATTGCCCTATATATGTGAAACGGATAAACAAATGTCAACTGTTCTATTGACCTATGATTTACCCAGGTAATGAAGTATTATTTTATACGATATTTTAATAATTAGGAAAAGTCTGTTGAAATTTTTAGGGTAAATGCTTACAAAATGATAAATTGTTTAATTAGAAGTTAATAATAATGAATACAAAACAGATTTGTAAAAATAATGTATCTGCAGGAAAAATGGAGAAAGGAAAGCAACATATCTTGTTATACATTAAATATATAGTATATACTTATGCACAGAATACCTTACATATGCATAGGTTATATATATTTATATATATGTACATACACTTGTTTAAAGTAGATATTCTAATTGAAAGACAACAATAGAAAAATAGATCTAAACAACTATACACGGATTCAATGAAAAATTCAAATATGTGACTACAAAAATTTTAAACTGAAGAATTAAGAATAGAATTTCTTGGAACAGAAATAGCAATAACAAAGCATACATTTATTTTGTTAATATTAAATAAGCTCTGTTTATAAAAATTATTTGGTGGAGAGATTTGTTATGCCAAAAAGGATAAATAAGAGAAAATATTTCCAAATAACACAATTTCAAACTATGAAAAGCAAAATTTAAAAACCTAAATGAGAAATAGAAAAAGCCAAAATTCTTTTTGGAATGTCAAACCCTTTCAGCAGATGATACAGAATCATGCAATAAAATTCAATAATTTTATTTAATATATGACAAGCATAAGGGAAAATAAATTGAATTTTGTATGTTTATTTGAAAGGGCACAAAATATTCTCTAAAATAAATTAACTGCAGGGATATAAAGCATGTATCTAACACTAAAATTTATTTAATCAATGTGTATTTTCAGGCTAAACTGCAAAAGAAAATGAATCTAGATAAATTTGCCTGTCTATTAGAATAACAAAATGGATTTTGATATACTATAAGTGGAAAGAAAACAATAAAACATTATAAACTAAATGATAATTCAAATACCTAAAAAATAACATTTTGAAAGAAGCAATACTTTAATAACAGGAAATTTATAGTATTGATCATGTGTATTAGTGACAAACGGCCAATCAGTCATCTAAGCACCCATTACAAACTCACTGCATGAAGTAACTGCTTGTAAGTTTCCCTTCTGCTCTATTTCCCCTCCAGCTGCCTTTCTTACATCTTCATTTTACATTTAAGGCTAAATAATGTATTCTGAAAATGGACCACCTGACTTTCTATTTCCCACACTCACTGAGAAAAATCACAGGATGGTTTCAACTGTTACAAAGAATGAAATAAAATTCAACGAAAATAAAACTTGGAACTGTGAAAGAGAAAATCTTTGCAAGAACAGAAGGCAGCTTTTTGATCTAATGAAGTATGTTTCTAAATGGTCTAAATCATCACCATGCTTAAAGGGTAAATGTTGAAAGTCTAGTTCTGTCTACAGTAAGGCATTTCTGCCTAACATTATTATTTGCTCTTTTGTTTATGTGATTCCTACAGCAACTGGATCATCGTAATTTTTGTTTTAGAACATTTGGGGATGAAATTTATAAGAACATTAATCATATATATATATAGTCTTATTCAAATTGCTATCTATAAGTAATTAACTTATACCTTTGGCAGCAAGAATTCCTCCATTCCCTTATCTTTGCCAGAACTTAGTATTATCAGAATTTTATATTGCTGCTTTTCTTTGTACATTGGAAATGTCAAATCTTGGTTGATTAGTATACTATTCCCCTAATTCCTATCTAATTTAATTTGATTTTGTGAAAGTATATTGTTCGATTATGATTACTTTTCTGTGAATTTCCTTTCTATTTTTACTATTGATTATGTCAGTCAGAATTCCAACAGGTCACAGGTGATACACTCAAATGAGATAATACAGATGTGGACAGTGGTAAGGAAAATGAAGAAATGTTGGAGTTCTGCAGCCAGCAACCCCAGGAGGTCTGTAATCAGTAGACCTGAAAAAAAATTAATACCTAGATCATGGAAAAAAAGAGCTGGAGGAGATGTTTACCTTATGGAAGGTATAACTCCCTTTCACAGATGAATGCACTTCGCACTAGGTGTCCAAGCAGCTAAGCAGGTACATAGTCAGTAACAACAACAAAAACAAAAACACCTAACCTTCCTCTTCTCCACCTTTCAGTTTCCTATTGACCTCTCCAGTTACCAACCCAAGAATGAATCTAGAGAGCTAGAGATCATCTGGAAGCCATATGCAAAGTTCAGCCTCTCGGGCAGTGGAGAAGGGTGAAGGAGCATGGATAAAAACCATTTTTGCAATTTTGATTCTCCAAACTTACGGACCTTCTGTTGTTTCCATTGTTTTTAATAACACTATGCCATATCTATGTTAATATTTTACATGCTTTAGGATATATTTATTCTTAGGTACCAACAAAAGTCTTATCATATCTCCTATTTTATGTTGAATTTCTCGTGCATCTCAGTCTACATCAAAAACTATACAAATATGTGCATCACCATTCATAATATTAAATATTAACCTGGATAGTCTAGTTACCAAGATTAGGAAAAAAAAACAGACACATGTGTAATTAAAAAGGAGATTCAAAGATTGTGATTGATTCTTGGTAATATAATTATCTATTCAGAAATTTCAACATAAACTGTGAACTGCCAGAAATAGTAAAACAATTTAATTAATATTGAATAAAGATGTATAGACAGAATTGTGTTCCCACTCAGTAATGATAGCCAATTAGAAAAAAGAATAGGGCAGAGAAAAATATTCATAATAGTATGTGTTTTCTGCTTCAAAGCATGGTACAAGGGAGTTAAGGGTGTATGTGGTTTTATTCATTTTTTTTCTCTTTTGTCAACTTTTGCTCCAAAGCTGGAAGTGTTTTCAATTCCTAGAACCTAATTTCTACTACAGTATTTTATCCTGTTGCTCAGAATCTCCTTGATAATGTGAAATCACCATTTCCTATCCTCACACATATTTTGCTTTCCCTCATTATTTTATGTTCCTTTCTGTGGGAGGCCAACCTTATGGGTGACTGAGTTACACTCCCCAGCTGGGTGCTGAGGCGCTCAGTCACAGAAATGGGTGTGTCTTGCTACAGCCCCATGGGTGAAGCTATGCTCACCTGTTCCTTTGTAATATAACCCCTTGCCCTGTTTAGGATAGAATCTTCCATGGAAGTGCCTTGTGTGTGTCCCCTCCTCTTAATGTGCCCTTGGGTGTGGCCTACCCAGGTGTCAGTCAACCTGCTGACAGTGGACATCATGAAGATAGACTCAGCCCCTAAAACCTGACCCCTTGCCTCATTTGAATAGCTTCTCCTCAATAAAAGGGGTCAGCATGCTCTCGCTCTTTCTTTCTGCAGATCTTTAAGGTCAGAGGAGCCGTCACAGCTACCCCAAAGAAAAAGGTATTTGTTTATCTTGTGTGGTTATTTCGTGCAGCCCAGTTAGCCCAGTTTAACTAGAGTGACCCCTGAGCCTTTTAGTCGAGAGAACAGAAACCTGACACCTTTCATTTCTAACTTCATTCTTAGAGATAGTTTTCCACCATTATACTAATATTATTTTCCACTAAAATGCTGTTCTTGTTACATCCAATAATGTCACTTTTAATTTTGTTATTACTGATTATCATCATCATAATCCTCTTCTTATCTTTTATTTTTTTAAGGGGAGTTGCTGGTGTCTGCTCTCATTTTTATCTCAAGTTTTGTTCTGTTACATAAATACTATTTGATACTCTCAAGTATGTCAAGGAGCATGGTAGACCTGATTTCCTTAAATAATATTCTCTTGAATTTGATTTTTTGTTGTTGTTGTTGTTTCTTTGTTTGTTTAGCTCTAGTTGAACACAGTATCTTTTTTTTTTTCAAATTCATTTTTATGTGGTGCTGAGGATCAAACCCAGTGCCTCCCACATGCTAGGCAAGTGCCACAGAGACTCATCCCTAGCAGACACACTCCTTGGCCCTGAGCCCCAGGAGTGGGTGCACTTCCTGGGTCAGCAAGCCCTTCATCTGCAGTCACCAATCTGTGTGCTGCTTGGGCCTATCCATCACTCCTGCGCCCCTCTGGTCCCTGTTCCTTGGGGTCTACCCCCAGATCCATAAGCCCATCAGGTCTGCCCCTTCCCGGAGCACTGGTTGTGTTTTTTAAACTGAATTTTCCTGTTTATCTCTCTTCTCATTGTTTTACCTTTTTACAGAATGATGTCATAAATTTAGAAAACATTGAATTTCCCATAGTCATAGCCTTACATTGTTTTAACACTTAAGGGAATGCATTTTTCTCATCCTTTTGTACTTAAACGGTATTATTTTCGAGTGACATATTTTCTCCTTTATTCATCATACAACAAGGAGACTTTTACCTTGTGAGGTTGCTTATCATGATACAGGATGTCTAGGATTCATGGACTCATTTCTTCCACATATGCTCTGTTTAAGTAATGGAGTCAAATACTCTCAAAAAGCAGGTTACTGTGTTTGGACTTTCTTTCCTAGTATCTGACAAATCTCTAGTTTATGCAGATTTGCTGACATGCAGACAAAGGTTAATCCTAGCTCCTCTTCCTGTCTCAATGAAAACATATGACATATAGAGCATCAGTAGTGTGCTTACTTTAAATTCTTCTGGTTCACTGGACTATTAATTTTTGAAAGTCACAATATGTCTCACTTTGTAATGTAATCTTTAATGCATCCTCATCTGACCCAATTGCTTAACCATGTGCACTGAATTATTAAAACTTAAAAGTCCTGTAGACAAAATATTTCCACAGTTCATAATTAAATAGTCCATGGTTTCTCTGAATCAGCGGATTGTGTCAAGAGCTGGGATTTCAGGTAACAACAGCAGCAACAACAACAAAGTAATTTCTATCATACCCTGTTGTATACTAACTTGGGGGAAATTGATTAAGCCCTAAGGACATAGCTCTCATGAATGGAGCCAAATCATTACAAGTCACTCCCCAGAGTTCCCTTCACCCTCATCCTGCCCTGTGAGTGCACAGAGAGAAGATGGAAATCCATGAACCAGGAAGCAGGCGACTTCCTGTTTCTAAGGCCTGGGTTTTGTATTCCCCAGACTCCAGAAATAGAAGGAAGAAACATTTGTTGTTGGCCTTATCATACCTGGACTGTGGCCTGTTTGTTTTAGCGGCCCGGCCCAGAGGGACTAAGAAAGAGAGCTCTTAGTTTTGAATCGCATAGAGTAGAGGTTTTCAATTGCTTACTTTCCAGCGCAATTCTTTTTAATATTAAATTTAGTAAAAATATCTTCCACATGTTAGGAAGATCATTAACTATTTATTTTCCAATGAAAATAGGTGGAAAATTTATTGGGATGTTGATGAAGGTATACAAAGACTGTCAGTTATGTATTATGCAAAATTGACAATCCTGTAGATTGATTTAATATCTACATATTCAACTCCCATTAGAGAAAAGTCTTGAGTATGGGCAAGATTCTCTAAATGGGTACTTAGAATTTCTCTCCCATTGAATTCTCCCTCTTGTATTTGATTTTCGGATCAGGCACTGGCAATCACAGGTTGCAGTGAATACCCAATCTAAGACTGGCACCACACAGAGAGTGATCGAAATAGATAAAAACTGGCAGGCAGAGAAGGGCAAGTGGCAGAGGCGAATACTAAGGGTAATTTACTTGGATATAAGGTATTCATTCCAAAATAATAAGAGTAGATACAGGGAATAAAGTTATCTTGCTCTGCCTGGATCTGTGTACCTAATCATTCCAAGACAAGACTGTCTTTCTAAAAACAGGCAGTTGTTCAAATGGTTACAACCTATATCTACAAAAACAATAGCTCATAATTAGGACAATTTTCACTTTGAATATTTCCACAGTTCACAATTAAATAGTTCATTGTTTTTCTGAATCAGCAGCTTCTGTCAAGGGCTGGTGTTTCAGGTAACAACAAAAACAACAAAAATTAATTTCTATCATACTCTGTTATATGCTAATGAAGGAGTAAGTGTCTTGCTTCAGAAAGTCTTAGAAGAATATACATCATGTGATTTAAAAATGGATATGCGCAACATTCCAGCAAGCCATAATGTAGACTTTTGTTTTCTGTGTCTTAGCTACAGTGAGAAACTGTTCACTAGGGGAAAAAATAAAATATATGTGATATTTTCTGTTCTTACTCTTTGAAAAAAAATACCACAAGAATTTAATAATAAATTTTTCAAATATAAGATATATATATATGTGTGTGTGTATATATATACACATATATATGTGTGTGTATATATATATATATATATTTGAGAAAAACTCTGCACTGGACTTTCTTTACAAAGCTCTTGACGTGTTCATCATTGGTGTGTTTCTGACGAAATATATGTTAATGTGCATGCAGTTTTTCTTTGAGTCCTCTTGGTCCCTGGGTCCTGTCATAGGTATAGATAAGAGGTTGCTTAGAGGTTGCTTAGAGGTTTTACATTGATTTTAAAAACAAAAAGAAAAGCTTATATTTAATTTTTTGGTTTTACCAATTTTCTTTCAGAAATTTAATACTATATATTTTTTTTTTTTAGTTTAAGATTTTGATTAACAAAAAAAGTATAATTCAAGACACATTTCATTATGTCCATGGCTAAGGGAAAACATCTAACAGAATTAGGATTATTCTGCCTAGGACAATATTTGTTGATTTATCTGGTCAGTGGAACTATTGTCTTGATCCAGGTTCATGTCTGTGGAAGATCTAGGGTCCTCCTCAATCCTGCATTAATAAAGACCAAATAAAAATTATACTATTGGGATTAACAAAGTGAGCCACACTACAGAGAGATAGTACTAGATTCTTGATTTTCTCTCTTTCCTCCTGTTCCTCCTCCTCTTCCTTCTCCTCCTCTTCTTCCTCCTCCTCTTCCTCCTCCTTCTTCTCCTCCTCTTCCTCCTTTGTAAAGAAAGTCCAGTGCAGAGTTTTTCTCAAATATATATATCTTATATTTGAAAAATGTATTATTAAATTCTTCTCCTCCTCCTTCTCCTCCTCTTCCTTCTCCTCCTCCTTCTCCTTCTTTTTTAACAAAAGCCAGATGAAATTAATAATTACTTACCTTATTTTTCATTTGCTAAAATAGATACATACATTGTGAAATTATAATATACTGCAAAGAAACTCTTGAATTAGATTTCAGTCTATTCTTTATAATCTTATAGATGTATATTTCAGTGCTTTATCTTATGTCCCTAATTGCTTAATTAACTATGTATATTAGAACCTTACAGGTTCATGAATGTACAAATTTATAAAATCATCAGTAACTCTTTAGTGATTTTTTAATGTGGAAACTATTTGCTTATTCTTAATTTTTACATTATTTGTTTCATGAGAATATTTTATTCTTAAACTTGTAAATTCAGAGTGACTGAATTTGTCTAAACTTGAAAGAATGAGAAGTTTAAAAATGAGTACATTAAAATATCCTAGAGTAGGAATGAATAAAAGGAAAAAAAGTTACATTTTTTGGAAACTATTGACAAATTCTTTGTTGTTTTTTGGGTTTTTGTTTTGTTTTGTTTTTGAGTGGGGTCTTGCAGCAGTGTCAGGCTGGCCTTGAGCTCATTGCCCTCCTGCTTCTGCCTCCTGAGTAGCTGGCATTACAAGTATATGGCACCAGGTCCCACAGTGGGACAGATTCTTAGGTAGTTTGTATATTTTTGTGAATCTCTCATTTGATTGCTATAGGCATTATCTTAATGGTGAATATCTAATTGTAACCTTTTTTTTTTTTTAAGAATTCTCTACCCAGGATCATCAAAGCAGTTTCCACATGCAAACACTTCAGTGATTATAATTTCTGTTACAAATTCGTTTATCTCAGCTTGGGCTAATTCAATGCATCAATAAACCTGTACTATACTCTAGTTCACAATTTAGCAACTGGATACACAAATTCAAAATTTAGGAATCACTTTTCAAATTATTTTCTTTGCCAATCTGTGTGTTTGATATTCACTATATCATTTTATGTTTTAGAAGTATAATAAAACTAATTGAGAATATTTGCAAAATTAAGGTTTTAATATAATCATCACATTATTTGGTATGGGTATACTATAACAATATAATATTCTAAAAGCTATAAAAATAGCTTTTTAACTATTAATAGAAATAATCATACTGCAACTTTTTTGTAAAAGAACTAAAATTGTTCTCAAGGGAATATTTTTACCTTTCATAAGAGCTTTATTAAATTACCAATAAATGTATTATTTATTAACATCGAGACAAAATATCTCCATTAGTTTTGAATCATTATTTTCAAACGATTGTCATCAACAAACTGTTATGCAAATTTACCAGCAGAAAAAAATCTGCAGACTAATTTTGTTTTCAATGGATAACTGTCATTGCCTTCAAGTGCTTTTTCAAACAACTTCATTATTTTCATTGAATTGTTACTAATGTAAACACGATAATTACTTTTCACATTGAAAAAAAAACCTGTTAGTTTTGGAATACATTGTAAATGAAGCAGAATAAGATAGATTTTAACAATATGGACTGTCCCTTTCCTCTCAAGTAATGATAGATTTATGATCACTTGAGTTTTTAAATATCATGGATCAAAAAATGTGTGTTGTCTCTTTAGGACAATATAAAATTAGACTACCTTTTTTTGCCTTCTTTATTACTTATGCATTTTAAGGAAGATAATTTAGACATTAAAACCAAACACATTAGTAGAGAAAGCAATATTTTGCCTTCAAACAAAAACAATTTGTGTCACATTCCAAATAAACTTATGCACCAATAAAATTCAGTTCAATTGTATCTCAGATTCTTGTTAGGCTTCTTTTCTTTTTCTATTCAGCACAATTTTCTCGTGTGTTGTATATTATGACAACATATAATGTCTTAATGAGATCATTTTACATTGTTTACTTTAATTATTTTATTGCATGGGTATAATAACTACCTATAAAGAAGAGAACAGAAAATCTATAGTATTGCGTGGTACATGCCTATATTTGAGAAAGAGAAAGGTGAAAATGAGAGAGACAGAGAAACAGAGAATTGTTTGAGCTCTACAAAATCAACAGAAATTGAATTTATCCTGAACATCTTGAATTATGAAAACATTTCTATTATAAACTGAAGCAATCTACATCATGGTCAATACCACTGTGTTGTGAGGAGAATTACATTCAACAACCCTGCACATATTCAGACTGAATGTACAACAGGTTTGCATTTTGCAATCCCTAGTACATGAGTTCAACAGAGAATTTAGATAAACTTAACTGTATTTTCATAAACTGAAATAAAGATATATTTGTAGATGAAATGATTGGGTATTTTCTAGTGTTTTATTAATAATTATTTTCTTTTTATGGTGATTGTATAAATTATTCCACAATACTATATTTTATTGATTTAACCCAATTTTTATGGGAGAGGGGTTGGGAAAAGTCATTCAAATAGTTATATCAATACAATATATTTCATTCCATAATACTGGAAAATGAAATTGAACATATAGGTTGAAAAATGTTCAGTTTTAAAGAATTCCTAACAGTTTTTAATAATAAATATAATGAGGTCATGAGTTATCGATAGAATTTTACCCAAGAAATATTCTCTTTTTAGATTTCTCTTGTTATACATGAGAGTAGAATGGATTTTTACATATCATACATACATGGAGTATAACTTCCTATTTTGTGGTTGTACTGGATGTGGACTTACATTGTGTATTCATATAAGAACAAAGGGAAGTTATATCCGATTTATCCCACTCCCCCCACCCCTCTCCTTCCTTTCATTCCCATTTGTCTAATACAGTGGACTTCTATCCCCCACCCCCACTTAATATAAGTTAGCATCTGCATATCTGAGAGTGTCACTGCCAGCAAGATGTTTGATAAGTTTCTCAAACTGAGGTTGTAAGAGTATTAGAAAAATACAAATAGACAAATATAGGGAGGACCCTGATGAGGCTTGGCTGAAACCACAGTAGGCGCCTTATGTTTATTAGGTAGGTTTAAGTATCAAAGGATTCATTGTGAGAAAGCTTCTTCAAGATAAACAAAAACAAAGTTTGTGAGCAAAAACAGCCCAATTAAAGCCTATCAGTCTGTGTCCATATCTCTTCTACCTCAGGGAAGCTGGCATTTGAACTCAAGGCTATTGAACTAATAAATTCCATGACAGGCAAAGATTGTTTTCTTTTAACAGAGGCCACCCCAAATGGGCAATTTCCTCAGCCCCTTTGCACAAGAAATTCCCAACAGGGGTCTCATGGGTGTCCAGGGCAGTACAAAGCAATGATACATTCACCACTCCTGACAAGAGAGAGCATTTGACCTTTGGTTTTTTGGGAGTAGCTTATTTCACATAGCATGATAATTACCAGATACAAATATTTACTGGCAAATGCCATAATTTCATTCTTCTTTATGGCCACAGTGTACTTGTATGTTTTCTTTATCCATTCTTCTGTTGGAGGACATCTGGGGTGGTCCCATGGTTTAGCTATTGTGAATTGAGCGGATATAAACATTGATGTTGACAGCATTACTATAATATGCTGATTTTAAGCCTTTTGAATATAAACTTAGGAATGGGATAATTGGGTCAAAGGTGGTTCCATTCTAAGTTTTCTTATGAATCTCCATACTGCTCTCTAGAGTGGCTGTACCAATTTTCAGACCCACCAGCAATGTATGAATATACTTGTTCCCCACATCCTCGCAAACATTTATCATTAATTGTTTTCTTGATAATTGCCATTTGGACTGTTGTGAAGTGAAATATCAGCGTAGTTTTAATTTACATGTCTCTAATAGCTAGAGATGTTGAACATTTTTTTTTCATATATTTTTGACCAATATTACATTTTCTTCTGTGAAGTGCTTGAAGAAATATTCTATCTTCAGGAATAATCAGCATAAAATATTTATCAAAACTTATCATTATTAGAGAAAGTGTTTTAAAAGAATACATGTTGTTCATTAAATGAAATGAACGTGACACAACTATCCTGTGATCATATATAAATACAGCACAGTGAATATCACCTTTGAACACATCATTCTAATTATTCCTAACTAGAATATGATGTATTCTATACTTGTATATCAAAATAGATTCCATTGGCATGTATAATGAAAAAGAACTGATAAAAAAGTGATCAAACAACTTATTGTCTAATACCTGCTCTGAAGAGGTTGTACTCTATGATTATTCATGTCAAGGAATAATAATATCTTGCTTATTTTATGATCCATGGATAAGCAATAATAATAGAAATAGTACTAATAACTATTATCATAGTAATAAAACATTTGGTCATTCAGTAGTAGGTCACAAAGAAATGAACATCCATACAAGTTTCCTTATAAACCAAGGCAAATTGATCTTATTAATCATTAGTAGATAGGGAAACTGCAAGTCTGCAGGGGGGAAGTATGAATTTCAAATCATTAGAATAAAGTGAAAGGAACTTAGGGAAATATATACATTTTTCAGACAACAGTAATTGTTGAACCTAGTTAGAAACTGAGTTGTTTTGCCTATTTAAAATAAAGCTTAAGTAATTTAAATTTATAAATAACTTTGAAATTCTAAGTTTCCTTTGTTGTAAAACTGAAGCAGGATGACAATTCCTTATAAATTATTGTTCTTTTTTTAGTCAAAACTATTTTGCAGTGTGTACTATAAAAGCTTAAAGAGTTGGAAGCCCTGCTGAGATCACAACAAATTGTCCAAAAGTGCCTCCCAGTCCCTGAAAGAAGTGTGTAAGATCTAGATGGGCTGCCTCTCCAAAAAAGACCCATGATGCTGGGAAAACAAAACATAATTCTAAATTACAAAATGTGGAAGGAGAAAGAGGAAAACCATTAGGAATCATTTTTTCCCCTACGTGCTCCATCAATAAGTATTTAGAACTGACAAACAAATTCTGTAATATAGCAGAATAAAAAATCAAAACAAAAAACAATGGCCCTTTTGTATACCTATAAGAAACTTGTTGAAAAGAATTCCAAAAAGTAATTCATTTACAATACCAACTAAAAAATGAAAATATATAAGAATACATTTAACCAGGGAGATGAAAGATCTCTGTAATTGAGATTACAAAACATGAATGAAAGAAATTATAGAGGATACATGGAAAAGAAGAGACATGTAATGTTCCTGAATTGGAAGTTTCAACAGTGTTAAAAGGACTGTACTATTGAAGTGATCTGTGCGTCCTTTGCAATCACCATCAAAATACCAATGATGTTCTTCATACAAAAGAGAATACAGTTCTGAAATTCATATGGACCAGCCAAAACTCAGATTAGTGAAATTGATGATCTTGAAGGAAACAAAACAAAAGGAAAAAAAAAAGGAGGTGGGGAGATATGGGTGGAAGGAAGAAGAGACAGAGGGAGAGAGAGAAAAAACAACCACAAAATTGGACATCATAATCATTGACTTTAAAACATACTGCAAATCTATGTTATTGTAACTGAAAGAGCACAGAGCCAGCATACAGACAGACACAGAGATTAATGGATAAGAACAGAGGACCCAGGAATTCATCCAGGAAAATGCAACCAACTGGTTTTTTATGATTGTGCCAAGAACATAACAAATCTTCATTTACACCAATGTCTTCAAGTGTTTTCTTGCAATAAATTTATGATTTCAGGTCTTACATTTTGAGTTGGTTTGTGAATTTGATGAAAATTTGAGAAATAGCTCCATTCTTCTGCAAATGAATATTCAGTTCTACAAGCGGCATTTCTTGAAGAGACTGTCCTTTCCCCAAAGAATGTTCTTGGCAGAACACTATTCTGTACATCATCGTGGGACATGCTTACTGTTATAGCCCTAGGGGCAAGGGTGTTATAGATGAACTAAAGGGTTCGCAGAAAATCTACAAATACGGGTCATAGTTTCTATGCAATTTTCACCATGGTTATGGTTTGAATTAAAGTAATAAATAAGATAAATGTTAATGCCAGTATTGTTATAAAAATTTTCTATAATGATTTAGGAGTCTGAGATTATACTTTTCCTTTTCTGTGATTAAAATGACTCTTTGAGTCATATAACCCAAGTACATATGTTTTTTGCTAATTCACACAAGAATTTAAGATAAGTGTTTATTAAAGTTTCAAAATAGGGAAATACTATTTTACAATTTATGATGATGTAACTTCTCATTTGTTAAAAGCTATATTCTAGAATTATTCCTTAACATGATTTAAATTAGAGAGGAGTTAGCCTTGCCCTTAGGAATGGAAATCAACAAGGAAAGTCGACTCACTAATTATTTAGCAGACTTGAATGAATCTGTATCCGAAAAGATGACTGCCCCAAAGCCTGCCCTGGGGTTGGAACAGGTGTTGTTTCATCAGAACTCAGAATTGCTGCTATTTCAAGGCGGAATTCAAAAAGACAACCCTGGGAAAGAAACTCTCGTCTGTGTGACAGGAAAAGCATGATTCCTAAACTAGACAGTATGCTTTCTCCCTCTCAGTCATTTCCTAGATTTTCCTCTGTCTCAAATAGATCCCTTAGCAATTCCAAAGCAGCTGGCCTAATACCTCTCCTGAAAATGGCAATGGCACCCTTGCAGCAAACCTCCGGCACACAGGTGTTTGAGAGATCCCAGTTACAGCCAGGCAGAAGCCAAATTTCAGGTGGAATCACCCATAAAGCTTATAAGTATGAGGCCAAAAATTGCCTACTAATCTTCCTTCCAAAGGTTTATCACTCAAGGCTATACTTAAGAAGCTTCCTCCTCAAAGCGAGTCACTATTAAATTCCTCTGCAACTGTTTGGGATATGGTTTTGGTTGGAATTAGAGTGGTATAATGACTGCAGCGCTCATTGCTTCTGTGCATAACACCTGCAAGTTCTTTAGACCTTATTATCTCTCTAACAGTTTCAATGACTTGGAGTACTTTGCTGAGTGAGTAGGAGTAAGGAAAGCAGTCTATTGTACTTGATGTTAATTATTACAAATTGTCAATCAATCCTGACAGCAGATGCCTTTTTCTTGCTATTTTTCTGTGGGCAAAAGGCTATAAAAACTTTGCTTTTAGGAATGAAAGAAGAAAAGAGACAAAGAAATTTTGCCTTGATCACTTCCTTATTTACCCTGGAGATAAAATACTACAAATAAAGTTATTTGTAGGTCTGTGTGTGTTTTTCATTAAATAACAACATACTTGCAAACTAGCCCAGGGTCACTCCCCTAATTGTCCCCTTAATATAGGCACTGTCTTTTAGGGCATGAATTAGGACACACATGGCCTTTCACAGAATCAGTTTATATGAGAGTCCACATAAAGATAAACCAAGGGAATCTGATATAGTCAGTGCAGAATAAGGTATCCGAAAGGCTTTCATAGACATAATTTGTTTTCCTGGAATCACAATTTTTATTGATGCTTGTAAATAATTCTGAGGGGTCGGTGCACCCATCTCATCCTCTTTTGCTTTAGCCAGCTCTATCATCTCCAGTCTTTGTGTTTGGAGTTGACCATATCTATTGAGAGAAATGCCCCTGCTTCTAAATGATTAGCCTAATCCCAGGCAGGCAAAGTGACATTGTACATGAGGCAGCAGACACTTTTTATCATAGATGAGAATTATGTATAATTATTTTTGAATGTACACTAATTTGTTGGAGTAACTGACCTAAGTAAGTATCAACCCATAAGCTAAATATTGACACATTTTTTAATCGAAAACAGTCTATTCGGGGGCAGATTTGGGTATATGAAGACTCAGTGCCCATAAGGAAGCCTTCAGAAGGATGACTTTTGGGAAAAAAATCATTGATAAAATATGGTAGGAACAATAGCAGAATATGATAAGATAGCTCACATTATGCCCAGGTTATCAAGTGTAATTTCTACAAGATTTTTCACTCATTTATGAAACGTATTTGCTTTCTACCAAGATGCTAGTATTGCCACTGTTAATTTAGAAATCCTTAAGTGATGAAAGGATTTGCATGGTATTTTGGTGGAGAAAGGAAACTCATGGATGGAAAACCATTCTATGATTGAGAAAATCAGTCACCTAAGATTTCATATTATTAAACTATAAAATGTTTTCTTCACCTACAAAATTTAGTTATAAATTACTTAACATACCTAGTCCTGTACTGCATAGTGTGTTTGGAGAAAGGCTAACCAGTTTCTTATCCCCATGGGATGCCACCATAGTTTCTAAAGACTAACATATTAGCTATTTCAGTGTCCAGGTGCTTATTAGTCAAAATCTCCTGGCAGCCCTCTTCATGTAGCACAAATAGTAGAGGTGCTAAAAAGTTCAAAGCTGGTATCATTCTAAATCACACAATAATCTGAATACACCAAATCTATTAACATGCCGATTTTAATCTTAACTAATTTATCACAGTGATTTGCAAGAGTTAGGCATTTCTATAGGGTTTCTTTAAAATAACACTATACTTGCAAACTAGCTCATACTAGTCTTCATCTGACCTTTAGAATAGCTGAGTTAGGCTTAGCATTAAACTAATTAATCTTAGTGTTGCTGGCATCCTATAGTTGGCATGAGCAACTAGGGAATGCTTAGCATATGTATTAGCCTGAATGAGAGCAGGGTTTGATACATAAATTAAATACTTTTATGACTTCTAAACTATATTGTGACTTTTTGGTGAAATCCTGGAAGGAAAACTATAGGCAAAATTTAGTCTCATATTTATAACTTTCATAAATTATTCTACTGAAAGTGGGTTTCTGGGCTAACTATAGCTGAAATTTTCTTTAAATACTATGTGTCAGTCATGTTCTCATATATGCTGTTGTCATTTTAAAAGAAGATTCACTCTGGTTGCTTTAGAATTGAAGGGTATTTTGTTAAAGATTGGGGGAAAAACAATTTCAGGACCTTGTTAATAGTCTATAAACCTGAAGTAGAAAACAGCAAGCCATCATCTTAAATTTTAGGTGGTGCCTTATGCTATCATAACACAAAGTGTTTTTTAACCACTCCTAAAGTGGAAGGCATTTATGTCAGCCATACCTCTTCCCTTTAAATATTGACTACAACAATGATCCCTTCTCCAATTCTTTGTTTGTCTACACGTAGATGGAACTGTGAAGCACATTCCATCCTCATTATACAAATTAATTTCTTCTACCTGAATTCACAGGGAAAATTTCCATAGGCATGGAATTTGAGCAAAGCTTAAAGGATGTGAAAAACTTCCATAAGCAGATACTGTTACATGGATATAGATAGATATTTTAGCAGAACTCTCCAAACACATTTATGGTTAATTAAAAGCACATCATATTTGCATTAAGCATATACAAAAAAATAATTAATAGTGTTTTGGGAGAGGCTATATACCAGTTTTTCTACATGTTTTCCTCAAATGAAATGCACCTTGGCCCTCAACTGCCTTCATAATGACAATATAAATAATGTGTTCTGAATCATAATCAGGTAGAGCCAGGCTTTATTCAATAACCCAAACAACTAATTATATGCCATGCTAGATAAATCAGTGTAAATAGAACAGAAGCTGGAAACAGCTGGGTGGATGTCTAGGGATTTTGAAGCTTTCTTTTTTTCCAGATAAAGTCAGCATACTGTGGACACATTAACTTTTTTTCCTAAGGATTCAAGAATCTTGGAAAAGTCTACTTATGAGATACTTCAAATGCAATGTTATCCATTGCTTTTTAGGAAGGATGTATCTTATACCAAAACAATATAAATTTATGATATAAAATTAACAAAATAAATAAAAACTTTAAAATTAATAAAATGATGACTTCCTAAAGAAAGACTGTCCTGCAATCATTGCACATTTCTCTGGTTTGCTTCTATCCCATGGTACAAATGTTAGTATTTAGTTGTTCAACAATTCTATTAATATCTTTTAACCTTATTCTCAGAGTTTGTCGTTTTTGGCATGCAAATGTAGTCAAAATAGTTCTTTTGAAAATATTTAGGAATTTTTGAGCTAAAGATAGATAAAAATCAGGGGAATGTTTTCCCTTTGCTCCATTTGCCTAATGGTGGCACATGAATACTCCTTCCATAGGCAGCTGCTTATCAATCCAGAGGCAGTACCAGCAGACCCCAGAAGAATCTGTGAAGAGGTGAACAGACTTTTTTGAGTATGCTGGCTTCCCCACACTTTTCCCACCTTTTAGAAACCTGGGACTCCTCTTCTTTGTCTTGTTTTTTTTCTCTAAGATTTGATGCTCTTTGTTAAAATACTAATATTAAGCTTCTGAGTTGAGTTTCTTTTATGAAAGAAGTGAGTTTTCTTCTTCATGACCTATGATGTGCCCATAATGAAATTACTGGGTTTTTGTTCCTCTTGTTAATCTGTCTTTTGGTAATAGGAATTTGTCTCGGCTAACAATTTATTATGGTTGAGAAAATGAATGTTTTCTCCCCTTCACACACCTATGTTGAAGAAATAAACTATCTTATGTTTTTATTAGTGCATAATAGTTGTACATAAACTTGGGGTTCAATTGGTCACAGTCAGACATGTATGGAATATAATTTGCTTCACTGCAGTCCCCAGTTCTTCCTCCCAAGAGGTACTTTTAGAATTGTTTTTTTTTTTTTTCTGTTTTTGATAGCTGCAGCTGTCCTAGATTTCTCGTAGCTCCTCCTTTGGCTGTGGCAAAAGACAGAGAGAAGTCCAGGATCATGGTGCTAGCATCTGCACTGGTGACTGGCTGCACCCAATTCTGGCAGAAGGAGAGAGGGGGAGAGGGAACGTGATGCGGGTAGGACTCACTCTTTCCTGAGGATTGCACTCTTGCAAACCATGCTCTACTCCACTTGCCACTTGCGAAGGCAGAGCCCTCCCAACAGCCTCCCTGGACTAAGCACACTTCTCACCGCCCCCTGGATTGGGGTCTGACTTTCAAAAATAGGAATTCTGGGGAATGCATTCAAGCCAGAGGGGAAATGGAATTCATTTAATGCAGGGTGTGGTGCACGCTCCTCTCTATTTCCAGCAGCTCAGGATGTTGAGGCACAAAGATCTCGAGTTCAAAGCAAGTAAGACTTTAAACACCTCAGCCAAAACTTGACTCAAAATAAGAACTTTGGCTGGAGATGTGGCTTAGTGGTTAAGTGCCCCCCAGGTTCAATCCCCAACTACCAAAATAAAGAAATAATTTCATTTAAATTATCAGTCTCACATTTTTTATTAATACAGGTCTTTTGGACTGTAGAATGTCTTTTGTCCACTGTTTGAAATATATGCCATATATTTTCACAGTGTTTCATTATGACAGTTTTCAGAAATTCCATAAATTCTGTGTATTTTTCTCTTCACTGTAAATTAATTTAGTAGAAAGTTTTAACTTCCATGAGGAAGACTTTGAGGATATGAATTTAAGTTTATTTTAACATTGCTTAGTCCTATTTGTACATCATGAAACCTACTGATGTTTTTCTTTATTTTGTAATATATAATCATATTTTTACCTATCTACATATCTATATGGAAATACACCACACTTTAAGATGGAAATGTATGATTCAATGGATATTCAAAGATTAAAGTTCATCATGTAAGTTAGGTCTTTTATAGATTTAATTTAATTTAAATTTTTGCTACTTCACTAGGCTTAAACTGAGAATGGAATTTTAAAATCGTTTAGTGATAATTTCACAATGTCTCATAGTATCCCATTAATTTTCTTTTGTTTGTTTTATATGAGTTCTGTCATTTGGTGCATATATATTCAGGATGACTATTTTTATTGTAATTTAGGACACTTAATAAATTAAGGCTTTGTGGCTGGAATCTGCCATAAATTTTGCAATCCCTTGTAGTCTCCACACTCTGCTTGTTTCCCATGGCCTGACAAATACTTGCTTGTTTTGTTATTTTTTGCCTATCAAAATGACATTTTTAATTCATTCTCTTGATTATAGCACACAATTGCATTTGCCTTATGAATACATTTGAGAATCAGATGTGTCTTGTGGGCTTGTTAAACCCAACCCTATTATCATACAACATTAAGTTGTAATTCCTGATTCTCTTTTTAGAAGTTACCTTTGTTTTGGTATTTTTAAAGTATTTTTTACTTAAAATTTTGCTAGCATTTATTTTAGTTTTATATGATATTTTGGATTGGTACTCATTGCATAACACTCAGTAATATTATTCCATCACCCTTTTCTATTCCAATTTTCTTGTTGCACTTTCTACCTTATCAGAGTACATATATTTATATACAATTCATCAACACATGACCCCAATCTCTGTTCATCTTAGCTCAACAATTAAATACACAATAGGATCAATGTCCACATGCTCACTGTTGTTTCTTGGTTGGATGAAGTTCATTCTCTCTTGAATTTCTCCATCAGAGATATCAGTGTTCTTCAGTGTTCAGCATTGCTTCTCTATGATTTGAGGCTTTAAAGAAATCATAGCTGGGTATAAGGTTTTAGGTTTGTGCACAGTTTCTTGAAAATGCTATTGCACTATAGCTTCTTTGTTCTTTTTGCCAAAAGTAAAATAAGAGTTAAAAATCATTATGTCAATTAACGTATTACAAAATAATTACAAATAAGATTGCACTTGTAAACAGAATTTTAAGAATTCCGGCATGCATTAGTTGATGTATACTTGCTATTATTGATAATATAAATGGCATATACATACATTAAGAGGAAAAACCTATAGTTAGAAGCAAATTGTTTAGTATTTGTTCCCTTTGGTTTAGTAAACATGGCCATTATTGTCTTTTCAAACTAGAAAATTCAGGCAAGGAAAAAAAATATGTGTTCTTACTATCAACTATTGACATTGTAGTCTGACAGAAAGGAGCATCATGTGATTTTCATGTCGTGTTTATTTTGTAGTATGTTGATTGACATTGAGACATAGCAAAAAAAAACTAGGCTTGCAAGAGATCATATCTGAATAAAAAAACAGATACATCTATGGTCATTGATTAGGTCACAACTTTAGTTTAAATTGATGAAAGGATCACCAATTAAAGAGATTAAAGAAACTATGTCAAAATTTTCACCATTGTTTCTTGCTTAGATGAAGTTAAATTATTTCTTAAATTCCTCCATCAGAAGGAATCCACCAAGGGAGAATCATTTCATTGGTGATATAAAATAAAAAATGAAATAAATGCACTACCCTGCAATTAATTTGCATATAGCTATGAGTTTTAGTTTGTATCTGACTAATGAACACTAATTGTTTTATAATATATGTGGATTATATGTATAAGTAGACATTTTTTCAAAAATTAAAATATTTTATACATATTCCCTGTGTAGCTCATAGATTTAGATTCTAAACTAATAAAAAAGCAATATTTACTGCTTTGTTAAATTACAGCATTTACATAAATTATATTGTTAACTATTTGTGAATATAATCTCAAGGTAAATATAAAAATCTGCAATTATTGCACATTTACTAATAATTTAGAGTTACACTTAGTTCTAGAAGAACACATGATCAATTTTAGGACAGATCAGACCCTCGTGGAGGTACTTTGTTAACTATATAAACAATATACTTTTATCTTTAAAAATGAACAGCAATTGGACACAAAAATTCCTTTTCTGTCTATGTTTATAAAATAGTAAAATAAGCAGTTTCCTAGACAGCCTGAATAGCTCAAGATATTTCATATGGCATTTCATCCAATATAAAATAAATACAAAAACAAGATGATATTTATTGAAATCAGTAAGAATTTCTTAGCTGTTGAAATTGAGCAATTGTATTTAGTTTGTACATCTAGGAGTTAGGAAAAGCTGCTGGCTTCATCTTCATATTTTAAAACTAGAAACCTTTTTTCAAAGCAGTTTTTGGGAACTGGCTAACTTTCTTGGACAGGTAATCTATAAATTTAAAAAATAGACACTCTTTGGACTGTACATTTTAATGTAGGAAAAGGGAGATAAATGCAAATGGATCTAATTCACTTCAGATAGCTAAACAGCTGCTTTTGTTTGATTGAACAAAAGGTATAAAAGGTGGCTATTTTAAGCTCATGCTAATATAATTGATTCATTACATTATTTCCTCCCACAGATTTTTAACTCTTGCTTTTCTAATCTTTACAATTCATCTCATCCTATATAGTAACATTTTACAGAGAAGGAGTTTTGTTATTGGGGAAGTCAGTGCTGCTAAGAACTGTTTGTGCTTTCATTTTGCTTTATTTTATTTTAATTACCCTATTATAGAAAAATTAAATTCTCTTTGTGCAAGAGTGAGACAAACAGACCTATAAAAGTATTCTCAATTGAAGTAGCAATGACAATGGTTTATCAAAGCTTCCTTCCCCTTTAACTTGATAAATTGCATTTTGTACAAATTCTGAAATAGTTTCTAGGTCAAGTATAGTCTTGTGGACAAGACAGTAGCTGCTATATCTTCTGTGTGGAATGACCAAATTTTATGGGGAAAGTTCAGTTCATTTCTGCCTAGTACCAGATTCTGAAAGAACAAAGACACCCATTGATTGACAGGGCGGACAGTTGCTTTGCAGCTCACCCTTTCCTTCCCAGTGGCCACCTCCCATAGTCTAAGCTCTTCCCATCTCCTCCTTCTCTTACCTTCCATCTCTCCATTGCCCATGACTTGCTGTCTTCCACAAAGGTTTTTATTATTATATTTTTGAAAACATTCTGTCAATTTGTTTGTGGAGAACTACTCATTGATACATTTTCTGTGGGTGTAATTTATGTTTCTATTAAACAGAAAATCCGATAATGTAAAGGCCGAGTAGTTTACATGCTCACTTAGGATAGTAGCAGATATGGATGACACTGGCCTTCACATATGGCCAGGTGCACTAAGAATCCTCTGTATACATGCACACACAGATATATGCATTTTTTTCTTGCTTATTAAATTAAGTCTCCTGGACCAACTGCACATACAGACTCCTCTTTGGACAAATTTTTATAACCTTATGGATCTGAATACTCAATGCCTACAAATAACCACACAACACTCTTATCCTCCTAGATGGGTAGTGTTATGGGTTGAATTATTTCCCCCACAACATTCATAACTCAGAGACTTAACACCCAGTACCCCCAGTTGGGATTTTATTGAAAATAAGGTCATTGTAGTTGTCATTAGTGTAACTATGATGAGGTCATCCAGGAATCAGATGAGCCCCAACACCTATAAGTTGGTGACCTTGTAAAAAGACATGTGAAGAGAAAGAGAGATTCACTCGCAGAGAGTATGAAGATTCACAAAGAAGATTCTACATGACAAGGGCAATGGCTGGGGACAGGTCCTGCCCTCCCGCCTCTCAGAAGACCACACTTGCTGTTCCCATGATCTTGATGATCCTGGGCTTCTAACCGCCAGCACTGTGTGGCAGTAGGTCTTTGTCACGTAAGTTGCTCAGAAATTTACAACTAATGTCATGACCCATCATCTCTGGCTTAAAATCTTAACAGTTGGAACTGTTGTGTGGTCCAGCCATCCAAACCCTTCTCTGTCAGTCCTGCTACTACCCTGACAGGAGTCCTTATTGTAATTAGCACAATGTACTTTGACCCAGAATTTGATTTTCTTACATCTACTCTTGGACATCTGAAATTTTAATAAGAAATTTAAATTCATCCTTTAGAATTTAAGCTACTATTGAGTCAGATTCTTGGTTGAAGTACTCTGATGAAGGCTCATCAACTTGAGGATAGGATCCACACATCTTGGTTTCCAAGGGAAGCTTTGGAATGAAGCCCTCCAGCGTGTTCTCCCTCTGTTTCTCTTTTGTTGATGGTCCCAATGATTCTGGTGTCTCTTCAGTCTCCCAGAGGTGTGAAAAGGTCTCTAGAGAATGCTTCAGTATCTTTACTGATGAAACATTTTGCTTAAGAAATTGAGATAATGATGATATTTTGAGCACTTTTTTTTTTTTTTACTTCACTATACTATCAATTCCACAGGACCATGATTCTCTTTCAGCCCCTTATCAAAGCCTTGAGAGTTTTGACATGTAGTTGACATTCAATTAATAAATAATTTAGTTAAATATCTGGAATCAATGATTGTGAACTTAGAGATCCTAATAGTTGATTCCTAAAGTCGATAAGTATGGAGAATAAATATGTTGCAGTGTTTGTCTTTCCTTTTTAAGTTAATCATTATCATAGAGGGGAGGGGCATTCCTGTAACCCCAGAGACTTGGGAGGCCGAGGCAGGAGGATTTCTCATAGCCAGCCTTAACAAATTAGCAAGGTTGTAAGCAATTTATTAAGACGCTATCTCAAAAATAAATAAATAAATAAATAGATAAGAAGGGATGGGGACATGGCTCAGTAGTGAAGTACCTTTGGTTCCATCCCTGGTGAAGAAGGGGAAGGGGAAGGGGAAGAGGAGCAGCTACATATTACTGGGCACCTACTTCGACCTCAGCCTCCTTATCATTCATTCTTTGGTTTCCTTCAACAGCCTCAGTGAATTCATTTAACTTACACTTCATTATAATGTGATGAGAAACTCAAGTGTTGACAACAAAATGCAGACATTGAAGAAAGCGGTTGGGAACGGAGCCTGCAGGGCACTGTCATCATAGTACCAACTTTCTCATGAGGACAGTCACCTTCCTTTGGTTTTCCTGGTGTAGTTCCAGCTCACACTGTTGTCCTCCCTAAGACATTCAGCTTTGTGGTGACCCATGACTTCTCCATTTCCATGGTTTGTTTTGTTAATGTCTGCATTCTACTAGCAAGGGTGGATGGGGTAAACCTTGCTTCCTCCAGCGCTCACTGTTGTCTAGTGGAGCAGGAGAAAAATGTGTATGGTTTCACATTACCTGGTATTTTTAGCTGAAGGATGTGAAGTGATAAAACTTTTTCAACGCTTTCTAGATAAAAAGAACTACCTTTTATCTTTTAAGAACACTTTGGTGTTCCACAGAAACAAACTCTGCTATATAGGCACCCCTGGCCTCCCAGTCCTTCCTATCTTCAGTGTTCCAAGCTTTTAACTCTGCTGGTCACCTCTAGTCCCAGGCAGGGGTATTATGTGTAGGTGCTTTCTTAGTATGTGTGTGTGTGTGTGTGTGTGTGTTTTCTCAGCATGTGTGACATGCCATGCTGCCCAGCCAGCAAACTGAGGGATGACAGGGAGATATGAGGAATTACAGATTTAAAAATTCATAGAATATAATTACAGAGCCTGAGATACTAGTATTTATTCTTGCTATAATTGGAAAAGTGATGCTCTTTATTACTGAGAAAATCCCTTCAGAAACAGTGAGCTCTAAAAATAAATTTAAAAAAAAAATTCAACCCTAATAATAAGTAAGTGGATTTCTCTTCATAAGGAAGTTTGTGATAAAGTATAGAATTTCCACCAAATACTTATGGACATCTCCCATTCATGTGAGACCTTTGCTAGCACTTATCACTTCAGTGACACCAACAGGGAACAGATACACTAAAGAAGGACCTGTACAACTTCAAAAGTCAGCAGTTACCTTTCTAAGAGAATTGCACTAGAAAATGATTATATAATGTGCTTAGATGCAGGTGTGCATTTACACATCACTCTATGAAGTATAATTTAGCATTTAAATTAAAATAGTATTCTTCAAAATTCATTTGTTTTTTTTTTAATTCCAAGTTTCTTATACAGGTAAGAAGAGGTAAGGGACACCTGTAAGATATTGGTTTTGCTGGGCGAAGCACACACCTGTAATTCCAGTGGCTCAGGAGGCTGAGACAGGAGGATCATGATTTCAAAACCAGCCTCAGCAACAGTCAGGCACTAAGCAACTCAGTGAGGCCCTGTCTCTAAATAAAATACAAAAAAAAAAAAATACGACTGGGGATGTGACTCAGTGGTTGAGTGCTCCTGAGTTCAATCCTCTGTACCCCCACCACAGAAAAAAAAGTTGATTTCATAAGCACAAGAACTTTGGTGAACAGTAAATGATGACAGTCTTTTGTTAGTGTCATCAAAACTTTCAAACAGAAAGTAAATTAATTTCAATCATCATTTCATTCAACTTATGGATTCACAGTTGTAATAGTGACTCCGTTTTTGATGTTTGATCATTGAAAGCTTCAAAGTTTCAGCCTTCCCACCTCTCTCTTGTACTTAGGGACAAAATGGGAATAAAAAATACCCCACTTCTCTTCATTTATAGTATAGGAAAGTTCAGATCACAGCAGGTACAGATTTAGGGAAAACTCATGTGAAGCTTGTTCGTACTGAAAAACAGCTTCAAGTGCATTGCCTAAGAAAAGTGAATCAATATATTGTTTATGAATGAATGATAGCACATTATGTGCACGTGTTAATAGTTAACACGCTGCGAAATGGAGAAACCAAGCTCCATGACTCGAGGGTTTATATATCAAAAATCAATGCTGCATCAAGAATTACAATCTCAAATTCCATCTCTAACTATTCTCTCAGACTGCAGACTCTTATTTCTTTAGTATATGGAGTTAGAATATTGCTGAAGATTGCTAACAGAGACCCAGGATCTCTTCTAAAGACACCACAGGCTCCAAAACCTGTGCAAAGCTCGATTATTGCCTTACCAAGGCTGATGAGAAATACAAAGAGGAATGCTTCCTTAAGAAAAGAAGAGCAAAAATAAAATAAAAAAAAAAAAACTTAGAATTTACAAAAATGCATTTTGCGTTTGAAGGCCTAGCTGAATTGATTTATAAGCTTCTATAGCATAAATAATGACTTGATTGCACTATGCCAAGGAGGATGTACCATGATAGACAGTTGATTCTCAAATAATAGATGTTATTCCATTTGTAATACATTCAAAAAAGTCAAATAACTATAATGTTTGAGGAGCATTTCTTCTGAACAGCTCATCTTTAGTTTACCTATCTGTACAAGTGTTCTGAATATTAAGCCCTCTAGGAATGGTTTAGAATAAGGTAAGAATGCAAATTGGCTAGGATTAAATAACATATTGGCAAATATTAGCATGAACATCAACTATAACAGTCTTTAACAATCCTACAGAAAACCTGAGCCACTTAGACATCTTTGTGATTTACTGAGTGTTTTTTATGTGTGCAGATTTACAACATGTATTGTCTCTTTTACTCTTCATTGTAACCATACTACACAAAAATTATCATTGCATTTTATAGATGTAAGTATTTAAGTGTTGAACCCTCAATTTAAACAGACATATGTAATTTGAAATTCATACTGCTTATAATTGTGTTGTCTTACCTTGTATTGGTCTTCTGCGCCTATGGAAAAACCATCAAGAATATATAGCTGATAGTGTATCTAGCTTGGAATGATTAGTATTTAAGTTTAATAATGAAAATTAAGGTAGTTTATAAGTTTATGCATTCTCACTCAGTCCAAGTAAAGTAAAAATTTGTGAGTTTGTATAATTAAATCACTTAGTCTATAAATATTCTTGAAAGAAAAGAAATAATTTAATTTTCAAATAATTTTATATACATATGAAATTATTTTGGACATAAAAACTTTGGACATAAAAATTCTTATATAGACATTGGATGTCCAAGTATAAATATTTCATACCATGCAAAATAACTTTTCTCTCCATACTGACTTTTATAAACCCATGAATTATTCTTTTAAAAATATAGTTCAACATAAATTTCCATTTTGCTAACTTGATGAGAGAGTTTAGTTTCCAATGTCAAAAGTTAAGGGTCCTTAAGAGGTGCTTTACTTTAAAAGTGAGCTGTGAAAAAGTTAAATCTTTAAGTAAAGAGATGCTACTGTGTTTTCTTGCAAAGACTACTTGAATTGCTAGACCAGAGAAAGTTGATGGTAGAAACATGATAGGAAATGAATAGCAGAGAGAAAATGTACTTTCAGAAAAGCATATAGGGATATATGTAGAGAGAATATCTAGTTTCACCAAGATTTCCTATGATGATCAATGCATGTAACTACTATTTATTGTGTACTACAACCTCGGTTTAGGAATTTCTACAAAATGTTCTCATCAATATAAGACTATAGGGCTGGGTATGTGGCTGAGAGGTTGAGTGCTTGCCTAGCATGAATGAGGCACTGGGTTCAATCCTCAGCACC
Organism: Ictidomys tridecemlineatus; assembly: GCF_052094955.1. NCBI lineage: Eukaryota > Metazoa > Chordata > Mammalia > Rodentia > Sciuridae > Ictidomys > Ictidomys tridecemlineatus. The sequence continues at coordinate 137,300,110 of NC_135485.1, read as the reverse complement.
ACATAAAGTAAAATAAAGACATTGTGTCCACCCATAACTAAAAAATAAAACAAGGGAATTTAGTTTATGAAATGAAAGTATTTAAAAATGTGTCTTTTAAAAGTAGTATTAAATATATATATATATATATATTAATATATATACATAAATACTTTTCATTTCATAAAATAAATTCCCATGTTTTATGATTCAATTGTTTTACAATTGAATTATTCATGATGAAAGAATATATAAAACACTATAAAAATATATAAAACACTATAAAAAAATTTGGGTTACTTTGAACCTAATGAAACTTACGACTCAGTGTTCTTCACTTGTTATGTTTATATGGCTACATGTGTTTGTTTTAAATGCTATTAAAACAAGATGATTTTAACAGCAGAGGTGTAAGATTTTGTTTATTTCCACTGTAATTTTAGTTTCAAAACTGCTGTCTATTGTTTGAAGTCATTGGATTGGCTGCTGGTATTTTTAAGTTTAAAACAAGGGAAGATTGAGTCAACTATATATTTTTGGGACAGAACTTTAGGATACATTTCCATGACTCACATATCCATTTATGGTATCTTCCCACTACCATCAGAAACATAGCATTCCTGTACAAAAATTCCACTCCAGAATCATGCCCCTATCCTATGCTCTCCAAAAGAATCAAACTAGAGAAAAGTATGATTGATTTCTCTACTATCTCATCATGTCAAGAAAAAACAAATGTGTATACAGATGAAAGTATGATTTTATTTCTGGATGTTTTTGAAGTCAATAGTAGCCATCTCATTTGTAAAATTTTAAAATTGTTGAAATTTATTTTCTTAATCCAATTAAAAAGACTTAAGATCACTCAAGTGTAGCTGGAGGCTAATATACCCACAGGAATTTTTGTAACCCACCAGGAATATATCCTAATGTTAAATGTCAAAACTATCTTAGGCAAGGAGTAGAGAAAAGATTGACATTTACCTCCCTTGTGTTCTTTTCTTTGTAAATGATTCATTATCCAGATCAAGCCACTAGACCCCAAGGTAACAGAATTATTAATTATGTTCATGAACCATAACTATAAAAATTAAAAAGAAAAGTTAATACTACTTTTATAATACACATTTTTAAAATATTTTCATTTCATAAACTAAATTCCTTTGTTTTATGATTCAGTAGTTTTACAATTTAATTATTCGTAATGAAAGAATAATCTCCTATTTTTTTATGTCTTTAGCTAAACCTCTAAAAAGACCAATTAAAATTTCATAATTGCTCTATATTTTAAAAGTGTTCTAAATAGTGCTAAGAATGAAAAAATTTAAAAATCTCTCAAGAATACCACCTTTCCTTTTCCTTCTGAATTTCTGTGTCAAGTAGAATAAACCCTTTTAGTTCTTCCCCCAGAAGTTGATTTAAATTTCCACAGAGAGCTCTCTTCCTTGTGGCTTTCACATTGACTCGGGACTTCTCTTCCAGGCAGGGTTTTTCTCTACAGGGAAATCTCACAGAATTTTTTCCTAATCAGAAATTCTGTGAGTCGGATTTCTTATGTGAGTGAAAAGTGATATGAGAAACTCCGGGGAAATACTAGTTCTAAGAGTTTTTTCTTTATATTAAAAAGAAAAGCTATTCCTTCAAGGAAGTTTTAAAATGAAAGTATTGTTAATTAATAATAAAAATAGCATGAAATGAAAAGTAGAACAAAAGACTATGTAGGCAATTTATCAGGGATATGAAGAAATATTTCAATTTGCTCATTATCAATTTGTTTCCGTCCATAAACTACATAGATAGAGAATGTAATTGCTTTGTTCTGTATTCATTTAGCCTTGATGTTTTTTAAAATAATTCTCAATGAATTCATTGACCTTTCTGCAACTCTAAAATAAACAGTAATTTAGATAATTCTTACCAGAAATATGTGCTAATATGTATTTGAAAATGACTATTTTAGCCACTAAAGTTTACTGCATGAACATATTAAATTTGTTTTAGATATTCTGCAAAAAAAATCTATCTAAAGAAGACTTATGAAAAAAATGTATTATTTAATCAACCTTTGCACCCTCATTTTAACTCTGTCAAATTTTCAGTTTTTCTTATTGCAGTATTTTATACAGGAACATGGTAAAGTAGCATTGATTTTGGAAACCAAATCATGATCCTATTTGTCCTTAAAAATATTTAAAATGTATATAACAAAGCAAAATTTATATACTTTTTATCCCAGAGCAAAAATAGACAGTATACATAGAAATGTCCAATTTAATATTTTACAACATATAATTATAAAACATTATAAATTGGTAGTTGCCTAAATGCATTTTAATGATGAAAGAAATCTAAATTACTGAATATTACATTTCTCACCAAGTAACTGAAACTTTCCTATCTATTGACCATATTATATTTCAATTTTTATGTGAATCATTGTATAAATTATATTTTAAATGTGATTATATATATACTTTTATTTTCTCAATTTTCAATAAAATGAATTTTTTAGGTTAAATGTTTCATTTTAATCAACAATTTAGTTGTTCTTTCAATAATTTCTCAGTATCTAAAGAACTGCAACATATTTCTTCAGGATATTTTCATGCTTATGCAGTTAAGAATGCAAGCAGGTATATAGATTCTTTCATGTGTGCATTACCAAAAAGAAAAGACTTGATCATAACATATGCATTGAAGAATAAATAAATAAATATATATATATATATAATTTTTTTTTCAACATTTTGGTTCAACATCATCCCCAAATATCATTTCAAAGATATCCATGGACAGCAAGACACAAAACCCACTTTATTCAATATCTACATAATACTCAAAAAGCTATTTGAGTATTGTAGTTTTGCTAAACTTTCAAGTGATTTCAGTGATTTTTCAAACATAAAATGATGACAATATATTTAATTTTGCAGATAGCCTCAATAATGGTTTTGATTCCTGGAAGAGAATGAAGAATTTGAGACTATTCTCCATTTATGTAGGAACTATCAGTTTATTTCTTTAATGTTACAATAATTCATAATTCCCATAGAAACAGAGAAACAGAGTGCAGAGTGGTCCCGACAAAGTGGTTTTTATTTTCATTTTTTATACTGAGGATTGAACCCAAGGCCACTTAACCATTCCCAGCCACATTCCCAGCCCTTTTTAAATATCTTATTTAGAGACAGGTCTCACTGAGTTGCTTAGGGCATCCTTAAGTCCATGAGGCTGGCTTTGAACTCTGAGTCCTCCTGCCTCCATCTCTGAGCTGCTGGGATTACAGTGGTGCGCACCTGGCTTTTCATTCTTTTTGACTTAAGTCTGTCTAAAATGCAAATAAGCAGGCCATTCATCAATTCCTTTTCTTTCCTACTAGTAGAAGTTTATTGATTGGTTTGTCTATGTATTACTCATCAATTATATTCAATTTTCTACAAAATTTCAGTACTTTATTAAACATTGTCAGGAACTATTTGTGTAGTACATACACTCTATTCGCTGTCCTATAAATTGCATAAATTTTACCTGGTATTAATTGTCTTAAATATTTCTAATTAAAAAAGGAAATGTTCACTATTCAATATGTTTCTTAACCAATTATGATTTACATCATAAAAATCTTTTACTTAACATTTTTTTCTGATTTTGCTTTGAATGTTTGTATTATACTTAAAGTACTAATAGTTTTCTTATTCTAGATTTGAGATTTTTTAATCAGCTAATATTTTACCAGTAAGTTGCCTTTTTCCATTTATTAAATCACTGTCTATATTTGATGTCTACATATAATTGTTTATTAAGCTTCATAGAAACCTACATAAATGTTGTTGTCTATAATGTATGCACACATGCATGTGTGTGAGTATGTATTCCTACCGCTACTCTAAAAACATAGTATCTGATGCTAAAGAGATATTGTCTTATTTCTACTTTGAACAATCTCATCTGTATTTTAGGTTGATACAAACCACTTAATCATATGAACCACTTCTTGTGTCAAGAAGTCTTGACAAATTTTATATTTCAGCATTTTTGATATATATGTAAACTGTATTATATAAATAAAATACATATTTACAAACTAATATATAAATTATATATTGAATATTAATGCATATGTCTTGTATTATGCATTGTCCATGTATTCAATCATAAGATACACTATGGTAATTTTTGCTGTTTTCCTTCAAAGTTTACAAGGATGTTCATTTACATATTCTTGTCCCAAATTTGAAAGGTAACAGTGACAGCAAACTTCTCTTTGTAATTTTTCCAATTTTAAAGACATTAATTTTGTTATATTTTATGTAACTTAAATTTAAATTAATAGCATTTTTAAGTAAATTAAATTGATTTTATTTTACAACTCTCTTCTTCCATTTTGATGAAACATAAATGAAGATGTAGATTGCTTAAATGATTCTACTAAATTGTAGGAGATTTAAGAATTTTAAATTATTATTTTTATATGTTCATGGAAGTATTATTAGCTTCCCTAATTTTATTATTTCCAAGAGTGTTTGTACAAAAATACTAAAACATAGGAGTTATATTCCCACCAATAATGTGGAATAATGTTAAAATACAAAATTTATTTTCACTGTTCTCTCAAACCAAGGCATTCTAACATTATATTTGGCTCTTCTACTCTACATTACTGAAGTAGTGATGGTGACTGTTATTGCTGAAATAATAAACAGAATTAAAACTGAAATCAGTGGGACATATAAAATACATAATATTACTGGCAAAATTATTGAGATATATTTATCTCCAAAATATGATAGTTGTAAAAATCAGCCAAGGAAAAGTTATATTTAATAAAATCAATTTAAAAGGATTAGTAGACTTAATAAAATTATACAATAGAAACAATCACCTTGAATGCAAGTTTTTAAATTAATATTTAATACTATTAAAACATATTTGAAGTATTTGTAGTGGTAATAATGCATCCAAAAAAATATGTCTGAATATTCAATGGAAAATAGGGAAAAATAAGTTATAATACTGGAAAATTTTATGGAGATTTTATATAATATTAGAATAATATTTATCATAGTTTATTTATCAATGGAAATTGTTATAATTCTCATAAAGATGTTTTGCATTCATAAACATCAACCTTCCCTGGGATTAAAATGATGGATTAAAATAGGAAGAATACATATTCTAAATTATCCATGTGGGTAGGCTTAAAATTATTTTTAGGTTAAAATAGTTTTACACTGTTCCCTTCTCCAAGTTATAAGTTGACTCATATTAGTTTCAAACATTGCATAAGTCTTCCAAGTGGCAGGTTGTACAGTCCTACGATTGAGTCCTGTTCTGGAGACATTTTATAGAAAAGTCACCCCATTGCCTCCTTTTTTTTTTTTTGGTGTGAGGGGGTACCAGGGATTGAGCTCAGGGTCACTGAACCACTGAGTCACATCTCCAGCCCTTTTTTGTGTTTTATTTAGAGACAGGGTCTCCCTGAGTTGCTTAGCACCTCACCTTTGCTCAGGTTGGCTTTGAACTCAGGATCCTCCTGTCTCAGCCTCCTGAGCCACAGGGATTATTGGCATGCACCACCGTGTCCGGGTCCCACTGCCTCTTACAGTACAGTTTATTTTCTGCTTTTGGAAATACTAGCTAGAGTTTTAAACACTAAGGAAAAACAGATATTCTCTGAGAAACACCTTCAGGAACATTATTGACACGTTTAGTTGTCAGAGCAAGGTTTAGCTTACGGCATGGTTTCTGGAGCTTGTTCATGGGCATGAGGCATGCTCCCTGGCATGGCACCTCAAATGCTTGGTCTGAAATGCTTCTGTGCATGCAGACTGCTAACTTCCCTTCCTCACACCTTTGCCCTAGGAAGGACAGACTTCACTGCTTCTTCAAGAGAACCTATAGATTGTAGCCTCTAAATCTCTCCTTTCACTAGGTGTTTTTCCTCCCTTGAAATTACATTCTTCCTTTCTAGGTTTATTTTCACGTTCTCCATGAAAAATAACAAAAAAAATATTTTCCTCTATTATGTGTATGGTTTATTGATTTGGGGTAATTTGAGCACCTTGAAAACTTCAGGTACACTCAAACATTTTTATATTCAGTACATTATCTAAAATAATGCCTTAGAGAGTAAGGCAAATGGGAAGGAAGTGATTGTACACATAAACAGTGCTGACTGCAGGGTTAGCAACGGGATGCGAAATAAAGTGCCATCATCAGAGAAAGGAAAGTTTTCTCCCTATTTCAGAGCCTGGTTGTGGAGCCCATTATTGCCCATTGTGGAGGTTAGGGGTATATTCATCCTACTTAATTTAGCACTCGCACTTCTTATTTTCATGGGACACTCATAGAAGTGGATCATAGGTTTATTGGTGGTAATGGCTATGTAGAATGTTTTATTACTTATGATTTCCAAAATTCTTTTTACATATATTTCAATTTTAGATCATCACAATAATCTTGTGTATTAGGGAAAGCAGCAGTTTCTGGTCCATTTTTATCAACCATTGTAAAAAACAATTTTAGCCTCCAGTTCAATATAGCCATTCATACAAATAGTCTAAATATTGAAAAGACTGCTCTATCTTTTCATTTTAAAAGGTGCTTTCTGTAGCTTTAGTTATAAATCAAAATATGCTATTTTAAAACCTTGCATATTTATGCACTAACCGAGAATTCTCCATTCATTTTTTTTTTTTTTTTTTTAGTGTAAGAGTAAGAAAATGGTCTGGACAAATTAGAGTTCCAAGAAGTATAAATGCAATGAATAAATTAATGCCGGCATTGATAGATGAGGGGGAGAGCAAAGGAATTTCACTGTGCAGCTTGACTGAACAACTTTGTTTGCAACAATATTTGTAAGGTCAGGGAATTGTTGTTTAGAATGTGCAGGAGAATTAAAAAGAATAATGGAATTGATTCTTCATCCTGAGGATTGTTGGCCCCTGAATTTTAAATCTGCAGAGGTCTGTCTCAGATATCCTTGGCAAGTCAGTTCCTTAAAATAAAGTAAGCAAGTACATTGATAGTTTGAAATGGTGCCCCCCCCCTTTTCTTTATCTTTCTAGACTACTGTTTAGGACCACAGTAATTGAATGAGGTCCTAATTGTGTGTTAACATACAGATGGGCAATTCTTCATTGGAACAGAGCATAGGTCCCTTTCAAAAGTAAATCTGTGCAAGCAAATTTCTTTCCTCTAAAACACTAGCAAATGTGTCCTTGTGTTTTATTGGGGTCTACAGGATAAAGGTGTTAAGAAAGGAGAAATGTAGAAAAATTCATGATGCATGACTATACTTTCACCAAGCTGTGTGATTTTATCTAGAGTGTTAATGGTTAAAAAAAAAAAAAGGAAACCTGCATTTTTTTCCTCTTTTCTTTATCCCAAGGCATTTTATAGAATCATATCACCCTTTCCACTGTGATCTCCAAAAAGTTACTAGATATGAGAACTGCTGTATACCTTTAATTTAAGGCCATATTATTTCCCTTGGGAAATTTTTAAAATGCTGGGTGGGATGTTTGAAAGTGGATGGAAAAAAAAAATCTGATTGAAGAAAACTTATAAAGAAGAAAAGAGATGAATTCTTACATTTTTGCCTTGTTGATCCTTAAAATTTGATCACAACCTTTTCCACATTCATTTTCAGAAACAAATAACAGAAACTTTCTGACCTCATGGTCATTAGAAAGTTGAGATTTTTAAAAATATCTATTTGAAACTTTGTTTTCATTTTAATGTTATTGAAGATACAATTTCTGATCTAAGTTTCAGAATTTCTTACTTATCCCTTGTTTATTTATTTATCCCAAAGTCAATGAGTCCATTCACATGAAGAGTAAACTCTTCTGTGCAAGAAGTTTGTGTGCAATCAAATGCAATTTTTCCCTGCAATATTTCAATTTACAAATATTTTAAACAATATCAGAATTTTGACCTTCTGATGGGGCATTTTCCATCACCTTCTAATGAATTCTTTTTCTTTTCTCTTTCTGTTCCTATAATAAGCCAAACTATTTTACAGTTTTTACATAAATTATTGAAGACACCGTTGGATGCTTAATGATGTCTCTGGACCATATGGGCAATGTCCTTAAGTGCATGTTATTTGTCATGCTTACCTCCAAGCACTTGATACAGATTTACTTGTATAGATTTTCATTACAACCCTGTGATATAGCTTCTCCTATTTATTCCCCAGTCACAGTTAAGGAAATCTGCATAGACAGAGATGGAAATATGGTGGTCTCCATCATTTGAAACTTCATCCCAAGAAGCTGTGCTCAGACCAAGGTTCTCAACCACTGTCCTTCTGCTCCTTCTGCCTGAGGCTGTATTTTCTGCTCTTTTCTATAAATGTCTTAATTATAAACATTGTGCTTTTTGTCAAAGACACAAATATTAAATGAAATGTAGCTGAATATAGCTATATTTTGATTACTTTACAGTAGTTTTCTCCATTTAGGTTTTGCTTACAGTTTCAATGAGTTAAGCCATCTATCTTGCATCACTTGCCTTCATATTATTTTTAGCTCCTTGAGTTTCTTCTACTTGCCTTTTATCCTTCTGGGGACTCTTAAAAGCTGTAAAGGGGGAGTTAGGGATACACTTGTTCAGAGTTATGGAGAATGACCAAATTTAGGAATAATACAACATATGTCCCACCTCTCCTGTAGACACACACACACACACACACACACACACAAATGCTCACATACTCACAATTACAACTGTGCATCTATGTGCATGTGTGGGCATGTGTGTGCACACTTGCACACTCAAACACACACAAACACACACACATTCTTAGTTTGTGCTTTGGAACATGTGGTTTCAGCATTCTTGTTCTTGATTTCAAGTGGCCCTGTCATATGTAATGGTAGGAGTTGAAAATTCATATGGAGTGATGTCTGTTACATGAATCAGCAACAAATCTTACTGTGCCTAAATTTTCTGCATTGTTCAGCTTTTTACTATTCTAAAAGGACATCTTATATCATTGATGTATTTGTAAAATTGGCCTATGTAGCTCATAGTTTGGGAAGTTACAGTTCACCATCAGGTAGACCCATTCCTTTGGCCTAATGCTGGGGAGCCCAGATGGCAGTAGTGGAGCCAAACTGATCACCTCAGGAGGCGATAAGCAAGGTGAGGAAAGGGCTCCAAGATCCCTTTAATAGACACAATCCTACCACCTTTCCCTACCAGACCCCACCACACCTAAAGGCTCCACCACATCCCATGAGCAAATCCTGGGGACCAAGACTTTAACACCTGATCTTTTGGGGGACTGGTTCTAAAACTCCCTAAAGTCCTTAGAGTTTTAGACAAAATGCGGATTGGATAGTGGTAGTATGGTCCTCAGATTTCAGGAATCAATATGTCATAGATCAGTTGTGTGTGTGTGTGCATGTGTGAATGTGTGTGTGTGTGTGTGTGTGTGTTTGTGAGCATGCTTGTGTGTGTATTACTATAGATGAACCCTGGCTAGTCAAGTACCCTGCCAGGTAATCTAGGCCACCCATTCCTATGTCACAGAAGTTGGAAACTCACTCCCTTGAAAGGTTTTCAAAAGTAAAGTTTGGAAATGCCTATCTCTGAGGTCCTATGAGGAACACTTGTGCACTGGAACATGAAGTGGAGGATTAAGAGTGCTACAGTGTTCTGGCAGGAGTCATCAATTCCTTCACACTGAGAAGTGACAATGACCCCACCTCAGGAAGCCTAAGGGGCGTTGCTTTACTGAATCACACCCCATTCACTTCCGAGCCACCCTGGGATGCTTACATAGATTGCCACCCTCCTGCATCAGAGACTCCTCCTCCTGTTGGCACAGTGTGGATTGGCAACTGCAGTCAGTTTTGTGAACTTGGGTTCCTGGTAGTCTTCTGTCTCTGTGGCATCATAGCTTATCTAATTTTGCTGTGACTTTGAATTCTTTGGATTATTGAGCTTTATGAGCTTCGGCAGTCATATGTTGAGCTCATTTGTTGAAATACTTTCTGCTTTAGATACAAATTGAAAATAAGGTGTACTGTGATCACACTTGCTAGCTCTTCTAATGGCTTAATGTGAATAAACTTCCTCCCCAAAGGAGCTCAGACCTATGTGAAAAGTGGTATCCCTAGTTTTACTTAATATACAATTCTACGTGGTAGGCACTAACTTTTCCTCATTCGACCTTACACCAGCCATCAAGAATGCGTTACTTTTAAAACGTCACTAACTTTTCTATCTTCATGAGTAACCCTAACTACAGAGATATGGGAGAATACAAAGAAAATTGCCTGCCCTATATTTCTCTCCTTTTTGTAATCAAAATATATATCAAGAAGAACATGTAAATATTAAAATTTTCATTGTGGATCTAGTAGACATTGAGAAAAGGAGTTAGTAATTATTTTTGAATAAAAAATTCTAAAAATAATATTTTAGTAATCTTTTGAATGAAAAATTTTAAAACATGAATTTGTTTTTGAAACAAAATCAACATTTCTTAACTCATCTAAAATAAGAGTCAAGTATAATAGACCAATCTTTATATCTTCTTCTGAATTTATAATGCATTTAGACCAAAATATATCATCACTGTAAATAGTAACCTTAATAATAATTTTATAGCAACATTCTAAGATGCAAAACTATATCCATTTTGTGTGTTATGTTTTAAAATGTTCATGTTAGACCAATTTACTGTACATATAATAAAAATCAGCAATGATGCCAAGGAATTGAAATCTCTACAGTCAACATTCTGTTCAAATACATACTTTTAAAATCAATCATTTATCTTTAAAATATTCAATCTTTAACCTTTATTTTGAAGTCACCCAAAGTATTGCAATCATATCAAACTCCAACATATCCTATTACAAACATCCGTAAAGCATTATCAATTTATATTAATACACATGCATTACTTTGCTTTGTTTTAAGTATAATGAAAAGAAAATCAGAGCAAAACCCTCCCTTGAACTGTAGTTGGTATGAAATCAGCGACCTTTCTCCCACTTTCAGCCCTCTATCAGTTAGCCAGGACGTGGCCAGGGCTTTTCTTTACCATATATTTAAGAATGATTGGAAGTTCTGAGTACCGTGTTGTGAATAGCTTTTGCTCATAGGTATGAAGAAGAAATTGATTTTTACTTGTTATAAATGTTACAAGAATTGTTTATGCTTTCAGTAGCAAAAGATGAAGTGGTAACTAAGAAATCTCAGACTTTCTAACACAAAATTCTTCTAAATGTATCATTTGCGTGACACTGAGAAAATTATACTCATAAGCAGGTTGGATTTTTAACTAATAAGTCAAATTGAGCTAAATATTGGGCAACACTTATACAAATGTTTAATATTTCTTTAACAGCTTTAATTCTGCAAATAGTGTGGAAATATTTTTAAGGTTTTATAATAAACTCTAACCAAATTACATTTGTTAGCTGGGTAGGTTTATGTATTCGACATATCTGAGTATCCGGAATTCCCCGCTAGGACTCTGTATATGTGTAGACTTAGTTTTTAAAATGCCTCCCATAGAATTTATGCAAATTTGATATATACTATGTACCAACATCATGAGGGCAACAATGTCTATGAATAGAACTCATGAATAGCCACGCGAATGGCTGATAATTTAAACAAGAATAGCCAGTATTTGGTTGCCTGCTGTTGCTTATCTTTGTATTTTCAATGATCATAAACCCCACATGAAATGTGGTAAAATATAAATTCAGAGAGTATTGATAAGTTATTGTTTATTAATGGCTGCTTGATGCCAAGCTTGTGAAGTGCCTACATGCATGTTAAGCAGGGTAGGCTGACATTTCAGATAGTAAACATGTTGCTGGCTTACTCTCAGGAATGCCATGGCTTACCATCTTTCAAGTGCATTATGATTGCAAAGGACATTACTGGGAACAGATTTCTATGGCTTCATATGTCCATACAGAGACTGGGCTTTCTTCCACCTTACAAAGATCAGATAACAAAAATATTCTCTGCTTCAAATATGTCTACATATTAGAAATGTACTTTTCTTTTTGTAAAATAGTTACATTTTAGATAAATAGAATTTTATGTGACATAATCTTGGAATGCCTTAAACTGTATTCAAATTATTTATTCTAATGTTTGAGATCCACCTGATAATGATGATTCCTGGTGCTTTCTACCTTTCCATTTATGCAGATTTAAAAGAAAGCTGTGTCTCTTCTTGTGGTTGTTAGCTGACTATCTCATTTTCCATTATGATCTATCCCACAGTCTAGAAGAGCATAATTTGTTTACTTCTTTTATATTTTGAGTTTGTTCTTGCTGATTTGTAAGTTTTGAAAAGTAGCCCACAAATTATAGTTTTAAGATAGGGAGAACAAACATTGATGTCTATTAGCAGTAACTTGAATTAAATTTCTTTATACAAAATTGGAAATATTAAAACATGTTCTCCTATATTAATATTATACTAAAACTTAAAAGATAGCAAAGTTTTAACCCATAGCAAATGAGCCAAGGATTTTTAGATAAAGCTCTTATGATTTTAACTGCTGGAAGATTTTATCAAACCATAAAATGCAAATTTTCTGTTAGGATGTATAAATTTCTTAAAATTATTATATATTATTTTAATAGTGATTAAATAAAATGTTTTGCAGTTGTTTTTAATTATCATTTGAAGAATTAAGATCTCTCCAAAATTTTTACTTTGCAATGATAGTAAAAAGAGCCATGGATTTATAGGTTTGCTAAACTTGCAGAAAAATCCATCTATGTTAAAATTATGAATGATTTTATATTAACAAGCTGTACATGAAATGTCTCATGTTTCAAATGAAGAATGCCTATTATTGGTGCTAATCTAAGAGCCTATAGTACTATATTATCTAACTCATAGCCCAGGTCTCTGATAGCTAATTAATAGGATACCCTAATATGGAATCAAAGGAGACTTGTATTCTAATTCTAACTTCAGCAGGACTCTAGGCAGGTTAAGTAAGCCCCTTGCTAAATCTGTTTTATCACCTGCAACATAAAGTCATACTTAATTCTAATTTTACTTGAGGTCCTATATTGAAGAAGGATTATATGCTAAAAACTGCCCTCCATACATGTAAAATCAACTCTTTTAAGTTAAAGTTTCTTCAATCTGAAAACTATTTATCATTCATCATATGAGATGATTAATTCTCACATTATTAAGGATATTTTAGTTTACTTTCACAGGATCAAATAATTTCGATTAATGTGAAACACTATTTCACAATGGGAAGTACAATTCCTACATACAGCAAAAATTATTCTAATGAAGTAAATAGTATGCATTTTTAAAAGTTGTCTTTTGGTGTTTGTAAAATATGTGTTTTGATTCTTCAATGGAATGCCACATTAGTCATTCCTATTATAATCAGTCCTCTATTCTCATGGTCTGTGACTCTTCATCACACTAGAGAAAGTATGCCCTGTTTTATAATGATGAATATTTCAGTAGTAAAGCTTGGTTTTCTTTGTCATTGTAATTGAAAAAATGAATAAATCTATTTTGACTCTGGCTAGAATTAGAAGATTCAACAAAATATTTTTAAAATTTGCAGGTATAAATACACAAGCCCTAATATAAAAATTATTAGTTTATGTAGTTTACATTTACTTATAAACTAATTTATCTGTCTACCATTCAGATGATAAAAATCAACTGTAAATTTCATATAGTTTTTATTAAATAAGTAAATTAGTGGAAATAAAATTATGATGTGTGAGTATTCACTTGTACCACCTTTGATTTAAACTAAAGATGGTTGCAGGTGTGGTGTGGTGGGATACACCTGTAATCTCAGTGGCTGGGGAGACTGAGGCACTAGGATCCAAGTTTGTTGCCAGCCTGGATTACAGGGACCCTGTCTCTAAATAAATAAATAAAAAGTAATTAAACAAACAGGGAAAGAAGTGCAGTGGTAGAGCATCTCTGGGTTTGATCTGAAAAAAACAAAAATACCAAAAAACTGGAGAAAATCTGTAAAGTATATTTAACGCAAATTGAAATGAGGAAAAGTAACTGATAAACAGTTGTATATATGTCAGTATATAATTGCTTTAGCATTAATTTATACTTGGGTATACAGTGATGGCAGCTTTTTTTTGACAAGATCAGTGGCCAAATCATATGAAATTTTTAAGAATCAAGACCTATAGGCCCCACTGGACTCTAAACTTCAACACTTATCTATCCAGATACCTGGGTCATTCATCTTGAAGTTAATGAAATTCATTCTTCCAAGCTTCATATTTCACTGGCCCTTCCTTAGCCTCGGAAAATGCCCTAGAAATACTTTCAAATGGCCATATATATTTAAAGGAGTAAGCAGTTTTAAATGCAATCTCTCTCTTTACAATTTCCTTTCCATCATACTTGTCGGATTGCATGACATTAAAATGGCTGCAGACATATTGAATAGAGCTAAAAAGTAGAGTTGTGGAGATGTTTAGCTACAAATTGTACCCACTTAGGTAGATAGTCACTTCTGACTGTCCTGATTTAAGAATGGCTTCCAGAGTTCTTCCCGTAACCGATGTGCTGATTCTTCTAACTCACAACAGTCTTGCAGAAAAAGGAGGCATTAGGAAGACTTGTGGTCACCTGGAGCTGAAAGTAGATATGAATCAACAATTAAAAGGTATGATCCTGGAAACCAGGATGCAAAAAATTCTTCCAAATGTGAGAATTTCACTTTTGAAAGACATCAAAATTGAAGTTGTTTGTTAGGGAATATATTTGATAATGAAGCATATCCATGCATATACCTGTGCATGGATGTATGTGATATAGATTTATATATTTTATAGGAATCATAATACATAGAATTTGTTAATTTTTCATATTTAAAAGTATTAAAAATAAGTTTTATTTGTTATTATTTAATTACAATTATAATGATTCTTATAAAGACAGTATAACAATAACCAGTATGTCTGTTTTAAAATTCAAAAGATGTTCTTAAAATTGTTATTTCTACTCAGTGTACCTAGAATATCTTATATTGGCAAAGTTTGATGATTCCTAATGAAATATCATAAAAATATTGCCATTCACATAGGAAAATTATTTGAAGATATAATAATAATAATAATATAGCTGCACATATCTATTGATACAGCAACATCTAAAATAAAATGTAAATATCATTACATATTTTAATAGCTCCATTAAAATATTTTAGAAATTTAAAACTACATTTAGACTTCTTTGTGTAGACTTTACCTTTTGATTAATTTGTTTATTTTTCATATAATTTGCTATAAATAAATTTAAACAGATGAGGACTGTTTCTTTTTCTATTTGAAATCAAAAAGCAAAATTTGAAAATGAGAGCTTTCAAATGTCAAACTCTCACTTATATCACAATGAAAATGGCTGTCACAAACCAGTGTGATCAAAAAACATCTAACCAAAATTATCTTGAAAAAGATTACTATGAGAACATGCTAAATAATGAACATATAATACTTCTTTTTGACATTTACTCTGTTGCTTACTAGCTGGATGTGACCTCTAGGTAATTCAATTAACTGTTTTTTACAAGTTTGTTAATCTATTAAATTGAGAGAACAGTAATTATATCTGTCTCCTTAAATTTTTGTAAAGATTAACCACATTAATATATGCAAGCATGTTGCCTCATACATATTAAATGTTATTTAGGGCATTTATAGCAAGAAAGGTGACTATAAATATGTGTTGATGGATTATTGAGGGTGGGCTAAAACATTGAACTCAGCATCACCAGTTTATTAACTTGACTCTTATTCAATCTCTCTGACTCAGTTTTTCATATGCAGAAAGCAGATTGAAGGCTACCTCATTATTGTACCCTCAATTAAAAATGTTTATAAAAGCATCTGGTGAGAGTATATACAGCCTCAAATAGTTGTATAAAATAAGTATTTGTCTACTCAGAATGAAAGACGAAAAACACGTTTAGAAACCAGCTAAAATCTTTCCCCCCGAAGAAGGATAAAGCTGCCAAAAGCAGTAGAAATAGATTATGGAGAAAGTAGGGCAAAAACATAGAAATCACTGATACCAGTGACACAGATATTGGAAGAGTCATGATAATTGTAATTAAAGTTGAGTAGCATACCATGATCTAAAAACATCAAATATCTCATGTGCAGCCAAAGGAATGCAGTACTACCAATCATTGGAAGGGCTCCTCTGGAACCAGTGTCAGGAAGTAAAGCAGAGAAGGTATCGTCATATTGCCTTTGCCTCTTCATCACAATTTTTGTTTCTTAGAAGGTCTATACTCTTGATCTGTACCAACAGACCGCTTCTGTGATAAGATTTCTCCTGTGAGAGAGAATAATATAAACTAATGAAAGGGAGTTGAGGGATGGAGAGTTTAGGCTAATGATTATTCTCTCTCATTCCCTAATAGACTGAGTAGAACTTCAGTCTTAAATGTTGCAGATTCTGAACCAAAGATCTCTCTCTCTTCAGACTAAGAAATATTCTTACTAGTTATTTCTGGGCTGCCTCAGCTTCCCTAGACACTGTTAATACTGTTAAAAATTTCTTCCACATTGGTTTGAATGTTCCATCTTTTTTTTCATGTCAAATCTCCAGTGATTTTCAAATGTATAATATGAGCCATTCTGGATGCTTACCACAAAAATTGATGTAATAATGGGGATGCTTCCCTACGTGGAGAGGATCATGTTCTTTAAGAGTGAGATTGAAACGCTTGGTGAAGCAGATGATGCTGAGGATGCCCAATTATCCCCATGTGCTTCTTGTCAAAGAAAGCAGGTCCCACCTCTACCCTAGTCTTCTGTGGACAATTAGAGCCTCATGGTCTGATGGCTAAATGGTTTTGACCATGGGGGTTGTCTGACATTCTGCCTAGTATCTACTCATCTTCTCTCAGTCACCATGAAAATTAATACTCAGCATAGTTCACAGAGGAGACCAGAAACCTAGTCCAGAAGAAGGAATTATATATTAAAGAGTTGGCAGAATCTAATTTGTGTTGGCAGAAGACTGGGTATTATGTAGAAGAATGGGTGTTAATATTATTAGACTAACAAGAAGAAACAAAGACTTGTCTTGATATGGGTTTTAATGCGATAGCTAAGAAGTATGAGTGACATTAAGAGTGTCTAGGATGGTTAATTGATGTCAGATTCAGTGATGAGGGTGCAATTGGTGCTTGGGCATTCTCTACAGAATAATATTTCTCAGAAAGACCTGGAATAAATTCCCTTCAGCATGACAAAGATGCTGCAGAAACTAAGCAATGTACTGTAGAAGGGGAGGAGGCGGTGCGTGAGTGATTCAGGAAATCTTCAATTTGTTTTTGTTTTATTCCTCTAGGTAAGTGATGAGTATAGCATTCTTTTTCAATTAAACTGGGCCCCCAGCTTTTCTTCAGAAATAAAGAGCATTTTGAGAGCAGAAGGCAGTCGGTAGCACTTAACCTTCACAGACCCAGTAGAATAAATGGTGGGTGAAATCATAACCAGGCCACAGGGACAGATCGGTAATCAGAGTGTTCTGATCCGCAGATGATCATGGAGGAGGTTAATTGATTCCTGAGTCCTTTGTATTGGAGCAGATGGGGTGCCTGCCAAGGTGCAATTTGGAATGTATAAGAAGAAAAATTCCTGGCCTGGTGGTGTTCTCTCTTTCTCTCTCTCTCTCTCTCTCTCTCTCTCTCTCTCTCTCTCTCTCTCTCTCTCTCTCTCTCTCACACACACACACACACACACACACACACACACACACATACACATACCTTCAATAAAATAGGAATAAAGAAATACTTCTTCAGAATTATAAAAAGAAAAAGTGTTATCTGCTTCCTGCAGAAAAAGCCAGCCTGCTTTAGTGTATGAGCACAAACACCATCTCCACTACTGTCTGATCAAGACAATGATGTCCTCTATTACCCAATTAAACAGTATCACCTTGAAACTTCTAGATGATATATTTAAAACAGAAATAAAATGGAGTGTGAAACAAGAATAGGGATAAGAATTATTTTTTTCACATCATTTTGCAACTATTTATTATAACTAGACAACTGAAGGGATTGTACAATTGCTATTTCTAAATAAAAGACTGAATAAAATGATAGGACACAAAGCAAAACAACAACTTCCTTCATATACACAACAATACATGGTTGTGATAGAAGGAATGCTTTATTTCAAAAACCAATGCAAATATTCTCCACAAAGAATAAATGTAAATGAATATTAGTCTCTCTCTGAAGACATCTTTATACTTGAATGAAGGAAAATACACACTGTGTTAAATATCAAATATTTAATTTATCCTTAGCTAATTCATACGTTTATGACAACACCAATAAGCATGTAAAAAGGAGTTGTTGCTTTTGATAAGAAACGTGAGCTAATGCTAGGCTCACATAGACAAAAATCTAAGCAGCAGTGATCATAAAAATTTTTAAAAAGAAAAAAATGGTATAAGACTAGCCCTATTAGATAGCAAAGATTCACAATTACAATCACTAAAACAATGTTGTACTAATAAGATATATTTTAATAAAAGAAACAGAAAAAGGAGAAAAACCTATTTCATAATTTATTGTGTGAAAATTATGGCATCTTAACTTATTTTGGGGTATGTATTATTAAGTAAATGACCATAGATAGCCTCATAGAGAGACCACAATTTTGGAACTGCTATTTCAAAATTACTGTGAGATATATACCAAATTGATGAAAAATAATAAAATTATGAAGCAAGAAAATGAGTTTAAAAAACATGGTAAAAAACTTCTGTAAGTAACATAAGTAAGATAAAAATGCTCCTCCATATGAAAATAAAGTATCAGATCATATAAAATTGTTGACTAAATATAGCTATGGAATTTAAAAAAATCATTTAAAAAACTCCTAAAATAAAAAGAGAGACAACATTTTGGGATGATACTTTTGTAACATCTGACTGAAAAGGAGCTAATGACAGTCTTGTTTTACTTAATGATGGGATAGGTTTTGAGAAGTTCCCTGTTAACCTATTTTGTGATCATGCAATCAACACAGCAACACACAGTGTATTTACACAATCCTGGGAGTCTAGCCACCAACACCTAAGCCATGTGGTACACACCATCATAGATGTTATCTGTTGTTTACTGAAATGTCATGTGCACTCAAGACTGTACGTGGTATGTCTTCATACTAATGGGTAAGAGGAAGACCAACAGCTATATTTTTAAAGAATTCACAGATGAATGCACAAGGCTCTTGAGGGTAAAAAGAATCTCTCAAAATTACAGAAAGTAAAAACTATACAGAAATACAAGTTTTAGCAATAAGTTTGTTGATTTTAAAAAAACTCACATTTGCTAGCAATTCTGCTGGATAGCTTTTGAGTGCACATATTTGCTTACAAATTGCATATGACAATTTAGATTGAGAGGGACTTATAGAGCAATCCTGAAATAGTTGTTAATTTTAAAAAGTCATACTCTATTGGTAAGAGTTCACGATTCAAATAAAGAATTGTTAATGCTTATTCACTGAGCACTTTATAAAAATACATGTTCAACAACATGTTGAATCTAAATTTAATCTATTTCCATAGGGAGACACCATAATGGGAATACGGGTTTAAAAAGTTTATATCTGAGAAAGAATAAAGAAACATTTGTTTTTAATTATATAAATATATTATACATTTATAGAAAGCATCAGTGTATTAGACATACAGTTGTATGTTTAATAAACTACCACAAATATTTATGGCTTATAACAACCAATGAATTTTGATCACACTCTGTTGGGCTTAGGTGTTCAGGAAGAGATTGGCTGGATTCTTCTTACCCCGGTTCCCTCATGTAGATCCATTTAGTGTCAGCAAGGCTGTGGCCATTTGAGAGCTCTATGGAGCTGGAGGCCCAAGAAGACATATCCTCACTGTTGGTGCTGGGTGTCAGTCGGGCTCCTCTGTGAGACTTGCCTTAGGTCCTTAGCCTGAAGGTCCCAGGTGTCTGGACATCTGCGTAACCAAACTGGACACTAAGTTACATTTTCTGACAGTGGTTAGAATTGAATCAGTAAGGTCATCCCAGGTTTTTGGGAAGTGGGTGAACACCCTAAATCTTGAGAAATTTCAAAATGTTTGCAAACATTTTTAAATTTTATATGCTATATATAGCTACATGAAATTCTCTCCTGTTTTTGCTAAATAAAAAGAGCAAGACATAAATCACAAACATAGTGAGACACCTCTCAATGTGTGAAGGTATAATATATAATATATTTATGTTATATAATATATACATTTATATATAATATATACATTTATTTAAAAAGCAATAAACTATTTACAGAACCGTAGAGGAGAATTAAATACCAACTGCTGCCCCAGAAAGTGGATTGGAAGAGTGATACAAGCCTGAAAACATGAGGTGACACTATAATCTGTAATTCCCTTGATAGAGTTTGAACATTTTACTGTTTCCAAATTTCAATAAATGAGAATCAAACAATGTTGCAAAGTGCACATAAATACATAAACAAAAGGACATTAGCCTATGTTAAATGTAAAATAAAGTTTGATGTTTTGAAAGAGCACTTTTTAGAGGGACAACTTTAAAATCACCATGTATGTATGTGGAGTGAAATGCACATCTATTAAGCCTAACAACCTGATGAATATCTGCTTATATATAGAGCCCTGAAACTCCTGTGCAGATTAAGGTGGAGACCATTTCCTTCAGCTCCAGCCCCAGCTGATGCATTTCCATCTTTTCCTGCTCTGTACAGAAGCTCATGCTTTGGTTTATTTTACTCTGTATAGTTTACCTGACTTAGAGAAATAAATATAATTGGATCCATACAGTATGGTATGCCCTCTTTCACTCAGAATAATATTCTTATGATTTATCCATATTATTATAGATAGCCATTTTTGTTCTCTTCCTATGCTGATTAAAATTTTATTTGTATAAATATTCTATCAATTTTGAATCATTCTCTTCTTGGTGGAAAATTAAGAATATTCCTATAACTTTAAAATTCTGATAAAAATTGGTAAAGTGTGTTTGTTTACTTGTGTGTGTAAGTGTACATGTCTTCATTCCCTTGGGTAACACAAAAGAGTAATCTTGCTATATTAACTCTGCACTTGTGTATAACTGCCTAAGAAAGCTCCAAACCATTTCCAAAGGTTACACCATGTTAACACCTACCAGCAGTTTACAAGAATTCCAACAAAGAATAATTTTGAAGTCATTAGAATTTAAGAAAATTATTTGACCCCTCTAAAATGACATTCTCATCACTTGTATGCTGAAAGTAATGATACATAAAATATGCATTTGAATAATAATGCATAAGGAATTATATAAGAATGTTTCCTTTATTTTTTTCCTTTTTACTTGTTTCCTCTCTTATACCAGGGTAAAAATAGATCACAAATTCGATAAACAGTATGTCTTATTTGTGCTCTTCTCCTGTGTGAAAATGATTAAGTGACTTAAAGGCAAACAAACCTCAAAGTCACTAAAAGCAGCATGAATATTCTGGTTAAAATTGAGTAGCTTTTCCAGGTCACTGTAAATCACAGACTAGTTATGGGCAGAGAGTCTAAATAACCTGAGGGAACTGACCTGCTGTCAATAATTTCAGATGTACTGCTTTAAAATGTATGATTTATAATGTCAATCTAGTAACTGAATGACATTTGGACCTACATTTATTTTTGTAATTAGTAAAATTCTGAAGTTGTTAAAAATAGCAATGCATATAATGTAAAAATAGTAAGAAAAAACTTTGATTTCCTGCTTGACATAGAAGAGTTCTACTTCCTCAGTTACTTCTAAAACTTCAGAGAACATTTTTTATTTAAGATTACACTCATTTACATGCATTCATCTAAAATTAGGCTTTACCCAGTGCACAGAATTAATACAAAGAGACATGACATTATTGATTTCCAACTCCTTTGGTATTTAAGAGATATCAACCTTTAATAACAGGTTCACAATTAATCAATCTACTGTACAAGCCATTGGATAAAAAGGCACTGCAGGGTTTGGACTTTTATAACCAACCTTGTAATATTTGATTTTGATAAGGGTTAGGCTGGTATTAAACATTAAAATGAAAATAGAGGGATTTCTTTCTTTGGCTCTCAAGTGAATATCTTCTCATAAAACAGAACCAAATTTAAGACATGAAAAAATTTCTTAATTAATAAAGTGAATTTGCATTACACTTGTGTCTCTCAAATTCTTATAAAACCAACTCTAAAATCAAAATTTACTACTTGCTGTCTGAAGTTATTTAGAAATAGGTTTTTCACGTTTTTATAATGCATCTATACTGAATTGAAAGGTTACATGCTGAGGTTTTGAAATGAGGGTTATTGAAAGAAAATGTTTTAGAAACAGGTTTCATTCTATATCACCTGCTTCAGGGAATTCTTTATGTTTAGCAACTGTGATAATGATTGATGACGTTTGCTTTCTTACCCAGAAAGCAAGATTTGTGGTGGGGAGTAGGAGAAAATCATAACATTCAAGACATTTTTTCTAACAGTAAGAAACTAAAACTGTACTAACATATACCCTAGCACATGATGATTAATTGATAGATATCTGATGAAAAAATACAAGGAGGAAGGAAAGATGGGAGGGAGGGAAAGAGGGAGAGCAACAGACTCAATTTTTTTTCCATTTCAACATGAAGACATTGGCAAGTTAAATACGGATATAGGAACTTATCCCTCCTTCCAATTTCTTGTTATCTTAATAATCTTTTATATTAAAAGTTATTTTCTTATGAACCAAGATTTTATAAAACACAAACCCAGTGTACTTGTGCTATTTCTAAAAGCTTAGAGCTGAAGAGCCTTTCAAACCTGACACAAAGATAGAGAACACAGCCCAGAGGATCAAAATGTTTATTATCTGCTATTTTTATGTTTAAAATATACTGGAAACAGTAAGAAATAGTTGAAAGTTTAATAAAGAGGAAATTAATTTTGGAGACAAGTTAAATTTACACTAACCATAGAAATTTTACTGAAAGAGGTAAAAATTAAAATGATATGAAATGTGTTTGTCCTAGGGTTGCTAAGAGAGAGTATTTTAGTAAATACTCTACACTGTGATTTGGAATAGAAATTGATACAATCTTCCTGAAAGAAAAACTGGCAATACTTGTTCCAATTTCAAGTAGACTTTTTTTTTATTATTTAAAATGGTCATGTGCCAAAAGTATACTGTTACCATGGTAGTATAGGTAATTGCAAAAATTTTGAAATAACCAACATGTCTACCTATAAAACATGGTTGAATAAATATGCCCAATTTATAAAAGAATAATCTGTTCACCATATAGCATTTATTTTACCAGTTAGTGTTTGGAAATTGATTGAAAAACATAGTGTTCTCAATTGATTATTGAAGTTTACCAAGCATTTCCTCAAAGTGGTTTACAGTTTGTTTAAAGAAAATGTGCCTTTTCACAACAACTAAATGTGTATATTTATTATCTGTCAAAATTTGCATAGATCTGCTCTACAGACTTATTTTCCTTCATAATAATATTTAAAATGTATTTGATGATATATTGATGATATATATGATGATATATAGGTATTTCAATTGCAAAGAATACCAAAGTTGTATCATCAAAAATTATTCAGGCATTTCATATAAATTTTCTCTGTATGATTTAAAGTATTTCACTTTATGAAGCCATAATCACCACATTTTAAAAATACAATCCTAAATATTGGTTAAAAAATGGTGTTTAGAATAAATAAAAATTTTAGACTCACCACCTATTTAATTCATTCAAATAAACACTGTAAGATACTTGAATATACAATTTAAATACTAACTTATTTTTAAATATCTAATTCATACTTTTAAAAATATAGCCTTAGCATACATGATTTTTTCATACATGTTTATAAAAACACAAAAATAATTCAATTTTATGAAGGAAGTTTTCAAAATTTAGTGGTTAATATTTAGACTCTACAATTTTGTGTGAAATTATAAACAAAAATTAAACATAATTTAGATAAAAAGATATGATAAAGCTGGAAGAGTGGATTATAAGACTATACATATATAAATATGAAAGACATTAAATCATGATTTTTATTCCTATGTCAATTTTTGAAAGTGCCAATTATTGAGTTAATTTAGCAAACAAACACATTTTAACTCAGTTTCAATATTTTAGGCAAAAGCGTTTTTTGAATTCAAGTTTTTGTACAAATGAATTAATTTTCATCTATGCACTATTAACTTAAAAAGTCAAAAGCAAAAAGTGTTTATTTCTCTTACTAAACACTGATAACATTTTACCTTATATATTGCTCATATTTTATGATGAAATAAAATAGGCTGGCATACAAAAGCTGCTTAGAAGTAGTACATTTTAATCCTATAATTCAACTTGTAAAATACTGAGTTTCACAATTCTCAAACAGTGAAAAGAATAGCAAATATAGTTTAACAGATAAATTCACTTCTGTATTTGTATGTCTCATTGTCTCCTTATTTCTTAAGCATTTAAGCCATTAGGGAAAATGAAAACATGTACACATAACTGTCTACCCCACTAGTAACTGAGAAATAAGAAGAAAGAATTACAGAAAAGCAAATTCTTCACTTTTTTTGCCGTTATAATTGTTTTTCCTATTGTACTTTGATTAGACATACACATGTCTTGCTATAATTCTTAAAATGACCTTTAGAAATTTTATATAAGTAACTATAGTCACATCACAATGCAAAGCTTATTTTCAGGAGAATAATGTGAATTCAACCAGCACTATCGAGCAATATCTATAAAGCAAGAAGACATTAGGTTTTTGAAACTACACTTCATTCAGAAATCTGTCCTATAAGATGTAATGCCCAGATGACAAATGCATGAATTAATTTAGAAAAATAGAAAATTTCCAGTTGCAGTAAATTATTATCTTTTGTGCAAACATAATTTTAACTAGACAAATAACTGCAAAGAATATGTTATCATTATTCATACTTAGATAATTATTCTTTTTCATGAAATTGGATCTTTTCAACTTTTACATATAGTACAATCATCATATTCTGCCCAAAAGCCATTTAAATGAACAGTTCCCATGTATTGTGATATTTTTGTATTACCTTTGATCCATACAGGAACTTTCCCAATGTGAGATATGTAAATTTTGATCTGTCAGTGGAATTCATTTGATAGAAAAAAAGAAAAGAAGAAAAAAAGAGATGAAAAAAGTAGCAGAACTTTAATTGTAAAGCTGGAATGAAACTCATCACAGTGCTTTGTTTCCAGTTAAATATGACATTCCCTTCCACTGAAATAAAACAAATTCAGCATATCAATTATTTTAATACAAAAATCAAATTTCTTGTTTGTTTTGTAGTGAGGGGCAGGGGTTTTTGAAGGCCAAGACCCCTAACCATCCAGCATCCTCCAGGAGGGCCACCTCTGTGCAGTGTGGGCACACCTCACTTGCCATCTAAGCAACTGCTGGCTTCCTGGGTGTCAAGGCCCAGCTCTAATAACTGGTGCTTATTTAATCAAGACAAACGCAGCTCTCTAAGTGATTGGCAGCTTAAAGTCAGCCAGATCTGCCAGCTGCTCTCTTTGAAATGAGAGTGAAATCTAACAGCTTAACACAGCAGCTACAGCAGAGCATGAAGGCCATGAATATACATCGTCAAAGAGATGTAATCTATCTGCTTTACCCCATCTTCTATGGGAATCCAATTTTACATTATTCATCTGTGTTTTTTTTAACTCTTTTGTAGAATATGATTAGCTAATGTGGTTTAATATTCTAAAACTCCAGGCAGGTACTTTACCAGGAACTTGAGTTTAGAATATGATTTTCTCTCTTTGCCTCCTAGCAGATTTGTTTCATGTAATTGAAGTAAATAAGGAAGAATAAAGACCTGCCCACTCATCTTATTTTCACATTTCAGTTCTATTTTATCTACATTTTGTAAAATAAAAATCTATAATATTCTTTTCAGGTCATGGTGATTCTTTTGACATAAGAATACTGTGTTTCGAATGATATTAAAATTGTAATTTGATTTTAATAGCACAGCTGCGTTTGTGTGTTCTTTGGATAATTGATTACACTAGGAGATGTGTTTTCATGTCACCAAAAGACAATGTTCACTATCTTTTTTTAAAAGTTATGACCAGTAAACTTTTAAATTCAGGTCTTCCCAAATTATGTGCTCTATGCTTTATGAGTACATATTTTTGAAAAAACACATTTTTAATTTTAACAACAGTCCTTTGAGGTGCTCATGTTTTCTTATGTATAAGTTGAATGATATACGAAAAACCATAGAAAAAAAGATTTGACTTCAATTGTGTTTTCTTCAATCAAGGTGTTTTCTCCTTATACAATATCATAAATGATAAGTGGTATTAGAGCTTTCAGTAAATTCTAAGGAATTGTACTCAGATAATATCAACTGCATAGCATGATAGATTATCATGAATAGGAATTAACAGTAACAGTCAAAGAAAATTAGTTTAATATTGAATTAATTTTCAGGCATTGGGATTCAAAATAGTCAAGAAGAAGTTATTTACTATATGGCTCAATGATTTAATAGGGCTGCTCAAAAAAGTCTGCTGATCAGGAGACAGAGACAGGAGGATTTCAGCTTTGAGGCCAGCCTGGGCAACTTAGCTCTATCCTGTCTCAAAATAATAAAAGGGCTGGGATGTGTCTCAGTGGTGCAGCATTCACACAGCTCATATAGCATATTCAAGATCCTTGGTTTAATCCACACCATTTAAAAAATTAAAGACTGCTGGGAATCAATGCAATATTATCTTCTGGGTGTGTATGTGCTTGTGTGTTTTGCTTGGTAAGCCTTTTAAAGTGTGCACCAAAGTAACAATAAGAAATGAAAATGACAAAACTTAGCAGACTTAGTAAGTAAACTAGTGCATTTCCATGCTACAATGTAAGGTCCAATTATGGTAAGACAATTTAAGAATTGATCTAGACAATGGCAGTTGCATAGGTCATTGAACCAGACTGCCTACGGAATGATCAGGCAGAAACAAAGTGGTTGGTACCAGCAAGGGACTGTCATTTGGGCTCATTGACAAGAGAGCTGGAATTGCACATCTCCAGAAATGATTCCAAAGACCCTTTTATGCAACAGTTAATACTGCACATGCAGAGACTGAAGCATACTTGAAATCAAGAGGACTAAGTTCATGGAATGTGAAGCGTTTAGTTAAACATGAAGCAGTAGATCTCAAATTGTGTCAGAAAATTTTCATTCTATTCTAGATTTATTATACTAAATGTCTAGAATCTTTAAATTTTTCATTAATATCTTGATTGTTAGCTAAATTTTACTAAAGTGATTTCTTTAGTTTGAAATGTCCTATTCCTATTGCTTTTTTAAAGTTAGTGTACTTGAAGCATTCTATTTAATTTCCTGTAATCACCACTGACAAGAAGTCAACAGTCCATGGACAACAACAACAGCAACAACAACAACAACAAAGCCTCAAGATTCATTTCTCTGCTACACGTTACTCTCAAGTTCCAGAATCATCTCTTATTTAGTCCTGGTTGTACATCTAAATTGAGAGAACTATTATTGAACATTTCACTTCACAGAAGCAGTTGGATAAATAAGGAATCTAGAGTTCTCTGCAAACCTGCTATGTCATGAGACCCTCAGCCTCCATTCCCATAAAGTACCTGGGTTGGGGAGTGGCTTCTCTGTCTTTGAGAAGAAATATATTTTGGATCATTCTTCTCCTTGAGTATCAGTTTGAGTCCTTTGTAGACCCAGTCAGAATATTAAAGGCCTATTAATTTGTTTGTCTTCATGCTAAATTTTAAATAGTCTCATTTTTTAATTATCTGTAATCAAATTTATACAGATTATGCATTAAATTTGTACACACTGTCCATCATTTCAAGCCTCAACAATGTCACCATTTAGGTGTGTTGTACCATTTAGTCTCCCTCTGCTGAAACGCACACCTAGTTATAGCAGGCAGTGTGGTCCAGCCTGTCCCTCCCATCACCAAACTGTTTCTTCACTGCAGTTTCCTAGGCATTTAGTGCAAGATGGGATAGTTCTATTTATTCATTCTAATTTGTTATACATAACAGCAGAATACATTTCAATTCACAGAACACAAAGGGAGCACAAATTTTCATTTTCTGGTTGTAAATAGAGTCACACCATTCATGTTTTCATACATGTACCTAGGTAATGATGTCCACCTCATTCAACAATCTTTCCTACCCCCATGCCCCCTCCCCTCCTTTCCCTCCCCTTTGCCCTATCCAAAGTTCTTCCATTCCTCCCATGCTAGCTCATCCCATTATGAAACAGCACTCACTTATCAGAAAAAAAACCTTTTTATTTGAGATTTTCTTACTTCACTTACCATGATATTCTCCAACTCCATCCAATTTCCTGCAAATGTCATGATTTTATTCTGTTTATTGATGAGTAATATTCCATTGTGTATATATACCACAGTTTCTTTATCCTTTCATTCATTGAAGGGAATCTAATTTGATTCACGATTTAGCTATTGTGAATCATGTTGTTATAAACATTGATGTGGCTGTGTTACTGCAGTGTGCTGTTTTTTAAGCCCTTTGGATATAAACCAAGGAGTGGGATAGCTGGGTCAAATAGAGGTTCTCTTTCAAGTGTTTTAAGGAACCTCCATACTTCTTTCCAGATTGCTTGCACCAATTTGCAGTCCCACCTGCAATGTATAAGTGTACCTTTTTCCTCACATCTACACCAACACTTATTGTTGCTTGTATTCTTAATAACTGCCATTCTCACTGAAATGAGATGAAATCTTTGAGTAATTATGATTTCTCTAATTCCTAAAGATGTTGAAATTTTTTCATATATTTGTTAATTGATTGTATATCTTCTTCTGAGAAGCCCATTTATTGATTGGGTTATTTGTTTTTTTAGTGTTAAGTTTTTTGAGTTCTTTATATCGCCTGAAGATTAGTGCTCAGTCTGATGTGTGTGTGGTAAAATTTGTTCCCATTGTGTGGGCTCTCTCTTCACCTCATTGATTGTTGCTGAGAAGAAGCTTTTTAGTTTGATGTCATCCCATTTATTGATTCTTGATTTTATTTCTTGCGCTATAAGAGTCTTCTTAAGGAAGTAGGCGCCTAATATGACATGATGAAGATTTGGGCCTGCTTTTTCTTTTATTAGGCATAGAGTCTCTCATCTAATTCCTAGGTCCTTGATCCACTTTGAGTTGAGTTTTTGTATGGTGAGAGATAGGAGCTTAATTTTATTTTGTTGTATATGGATTTCCAGTTTTCCCAGCAATATTTGTTAAAGGCTATCATTTCTCCAACAAATGTTTTTGATGTCTTTGTCTAGTATGGGGTAAATGTATTTATATGTGTTTATCTCTGTGTCCTCTATTCTGTACCATTGGTCTACAAGTCTATTTTGGTTTCAATAACATGCTGTTTTTGTTACTGTTGCTCTATAGTGTAGTTTAAGCTCTGTAATTGTAATGCCACCTGCTTCACTCTTCTTGCTAAGGATCATTTAGACCATTCTGGGTCTCTTATTCTTCCAGGTAAAATTTCATGATTTCTTTTTCTATTTCTATGAGTAATGTCATTTGGATTTTGATTGGAATTGAATTAAATCTGTATAGTGCTTTTGGAAGTATATTCATTTTGACAATATTAATTCTGCCTATTCAAGAACCAGGGAGATTTTTCAATATGAGATAGTTTTTTCACTAGCAAATACTGTCATCAAAATGTCAACTTCAAAGGGTTTCTTTTACTCAGATTTTTGCTTTAGTGACAAAAAGACCCAATAAGAACAATTTTAGAAGAAGAAAGTTTATTTGGTGGCTCACAGTTTCAGAGGTCTCAGTCCATAGGCAGTAGGCTCTTTGGGGCACAGTATGAGGCAGAACATCATGGCAGAAGTGTGTGGTGGAGAAAAGCAGCTGGAGGAAGGAGAGAGAGAGAGAGAGAGAGAGAGAGAGAGAGAGAGAGAGAGAGAGTGTCCACTTACCACATACAAAATACATACCCCAAAGTCATGGCCCCAATGACCCACTGCATTCAGCCACAGCCTACCTGCCTTCAGTTAGCATCCAGTTAAATCCTGGACTAATGCACTGACTAGATAAGACGCTTATCACCTAACCATTTCACTGCTATACCTTCCTGCATGGTCTCACATACAAGCTTTTGTGGACACCTCATATCTAAACCATAACAGGGTTAGAGCATAAATTGGCTAATGCTAGCACAATTAAGTACATTTTTGTATCATGAATTGGTGGAATTTCTTTCTTATTTTCCCCTCAACTTCTTCCCTCACGCCCTTCCTTCCTTCCTTCCTTCCTTCCTTCCTTCCTTCCTTCCTTCCTTCCTTCCTTCCTTCCTTCCTTTCTCTTTCTTTTTTTCTTTCATTTTTGATAGGGGGATTGAACACAAACATGCTGTAGCACTGAGGTACATCCCAAGCCCATTTTATTTTTGAGACAGAGTCTCAGTAAATTGCAGTCCAGCCTTCAACTTGGAATTCTCCTGTCTCAGTTCAACTACCTGAGTTGTGGGATTTTAGGCATGTGCCACAGTGCCCAGCTTTGGTAGGAATATCTTAAACATAATGAATACATCCAAAAGTGTCATACCTTAAATCAAACTAATTTAATGCACTTAATAAGAGAGAAAATTCTATTTTTATGAAACACACTTGATTAATAAGTAATACTATTTATTATAATAACAGCAAATGAAAATTATAATATTTCAATATAAAATAAATAATATGTACTTCAGGTGATGAACATGAAATATACTTTTAGAAATTTAAATAGATTCAAGATATGATCCTGACTATAAAGTTTAATATGTAGTAGGCTTCCAATAATTTTGGATGAATTATAAATAATCTTGAGAAATTGTGAAAAACTATTTTGAAGATATTTTCTCAAATATTAAATATTTCATGTAGTATTCAAAAATAATTGGATGTCATATTCTTAAAGGTTAAGATATTTGGGAGAAGATATTTTCCATTAATACTGTGAGTCCAAATAAATAAACAGATGGATGAGAAACCTAAGTACACTGCCACATATTTTAAACAAACTTAATTTTTAGAATTTTGAATTTAATTTCACATATACTCTGCACCACATTTTTCCATTATTATTATTACATGAATGTACATTTGTCAGATTTAGTAGTCCAGCAACATGGCATTATTACTAAATGAAGTCCATAGTTTATTCACACTCCCTTTGTTTCTTACTAATTTCCTCCTTTGTTCTAACATCCATCCATGAAACTCATAAGACATTTGGTCCTCAGCTCACCATTGGCTTTGCTTGATAGTAACAGTTCTCAGCTTTTCTTGTTTATAATGATTTTGATGGCATTTAGGAATCTTGGTTCTGTATTTTGCTGAGAAAAACAACACATAAATCCCAATGGAGGGTAGCATCATGATGGCCATTCTTTGTAGGTTTTGTTTGTGCTGTTTGATTGCTTTCCATTGCCATTCTTTCTACAATGTAATGGTCCTGAATGGTTCATCTTGGGTATGCCCTGCCTCATCTTAAAATTAGTCACTTAATGCTTAGGAAATCCTGCTTCTTTTTATTTAAAAACAAACAAACAAACAAAACCAAGTGTCAGGTATGGTGGTTGCTTTGAAGGTGCTGTTGCCTTTTAACCTCTCAACTAATAATGATCTGCATTTTTGTAATATCAATTTTTCAATCACGTGTTTGAGAACGTTAACTTTGGAAGAACCTAGATGCAATTGTCTACATAGAGAGAATTTGTAGTTTCACATTGCTTCAGTATCCACTTGATATCTGTTTGACCGTCTAATAACAAAAGCTGGGCTTAACCACACTTGACATAGTGTCCAGTCTCCACCTACTTCAGGTTCTTTAATGTAATGGATTAAGATGGCTCTGCCTCAAGCAACTGTGACCTGGGGACCTCTTCCTGATGGGACAACTAGATATAATTTCAGTGATTCACCCAACTGACTCCCACATCCCATGTAGACTGTGAAAATTTGGTTCAGTGAATTCCTAAACTCTTGCTTCCTTTTCAAACTGCCAATGAAAAATTCCTGCAGGAAACTTGCCTAGTAACATCCTGGACCTGAATAAACTTGATGGTTTTAGCTTACTCTGTCTCTCTTCTCTCTTGGCTCTCTTTCTTTCTCACCCTTTCTCTCCCGAGTGCTTTTTACATGCTAAGGACACACTGGCATCTCCCCAGTAGATTCTCCAGTGGTGTCTTCATCCATCTCTCAGAGCAGGTATGCACTGAGTGGTTCTTTCCTTTGCATTGGTTGTGCAAGACATGCTGCTTTCTTCTCTCCGGGATCTGCATAATATAAAAATCTCTCTGTTATTTCATGTTTTTTTTTTTTTTTTTGTGGTTGTTGTTGGACTGTGTCTTCTCTTCCCAATCTGACCAGCAAACCTGAGGCTGCCTCTACTACTGGTCAAGTCTCCCCTGGAGAGCAGCTATGTAGATAAGAAAAACCTTGACACCGATCAGACAAGATCCACAAGGATATCTAAAGTGTGAAATGTATCCTGTGAGAGCAACACTTTTACAGTTAGACACATAGGCTGCCCACTGTGATAAGGAAGTGTCCTATGATAGGCATACTATAAACACCATTAGTATCAGGAAAGGGCTGAAGTTCATAGCCACAATCTCAGCAAAGATCTCAAGACCAAATTAGAAAAGAACGTTATCATAATACTAAGTAAGAGGAAAATAGAAATGTGAAATAATACATCATCTTCCTTCTACAGAAACTTTGAACTCAGGCATGTTGGAGTCTTTTGCCACTTATTTGTTCATTATTTTTTTAAAATATTCAAATATAATTGCAGAAATCAAATTTTATTCTCTGATAATTAAGTAGCATCTTTCTCATGCAAACACGGGTTTTCTTAGAGATGCTTAAAATATTTATAAAGCAAAATGATGTTTACATTAGAAATGAATAATTAGACCTCAGGAGGAAAGTTTCTAAGAACACATATCTATTACACAGACTTCAGTAGGAGCGGAGGTGGCGCTGCTCTGTGTCTATCACACGTCTTCTTACACTGTAGTTTCTGGAGTTTTTTATTCTGAGCTATTTTACATAAGAAAATTGTTACAAGTAAACACTTCTTTCTTTGATGTGTTCATGTGCTTCTCCACATTTGGCATTTTCAAGTTGCCAACAAATTGTCTGTTTTCTCCTTGGAACTTAAAGTAATGATCATCGAAGAAAGAAAAGCTTAAATTCCTTACTTGAAAATAAGGATTTGAATGAAGAGTATTAATTTGGAGACAAATCAGTCTTTACACTAAAGTAGCATTAAATAAATTAAAGCGCCTCCTCACTGTATTCCAAAACAGAGTTCACTCTAAGTTTATCTTTATTGCCATTCCTTTCAATTTCTTTATGTTTTCCCATCAGTGAGTTTGAACTGACAATCCTGGAGGTTACTCCAAAACCCCAAAAGCTCTTGTAATGTTGACATCTGCATTTACTTTATTGCCAAGCATTTAACTCACTATTTCAGAAAACTGTCCTTGAGATCTGGTGGAAGAGTTGGACAGCACACAATGGCTAGAGATCCCTACTTCTCATAAAATGACTTTGAATGGGATATCATTATTTCAGTCATTGTTTCTCATGATAGATTTTGTGGTGGATTGTCACCCTTAATATTCTTTTCTGCTGTTCAGTGTCTCCATGGGTCATGAATTGGATAGTAAGAACCAGACAGTCTGACTCCAAGTAAGTAGAAAGCTTTTATGAAAGGATTTCTATTTACTGCAAGCATTTCTATTTAGTGCATGATGGCCCACTAAGAAAATTCGCTCAGCAATAACAGTGTATATTGTTAATAAAATATTGCTCTAGATACACATAGCATATTTACATTCAAATAATGATTTTATTAGTTACTGATAATTTGGGTAACAAAAGAAAAGTAAACATTCACATCCAATTTCATCCCCTAATTTAGAGTTTAGCTAAAGAGGAAAAAAGAAGTATTTGGAGACATTTTTATCATAAAAATGTGGATTTTTAAAATTCTCAGCATATGTAGATCAACTGTAAATGTAATATTAAGTATCTTAGATATTAATAATGAAAGAATATGAGGACCATTATACAAACTAAGGTAAAATGTTTGTTTACATCTGTTTATGATTAATACATATTCTTCTTGATTCATTATGTTTACTTTTTAAATCTTCATAAACATGGCTTACATTTTCTGTAGTCCCAGATAATGTTTTTATACTGTTAATCTGATGATAAGGACTCTTAGGAAATACTTCATTTAGTAGTGCCCTAAATTCCTAGAAAAAAATAGGAAAACATGAAATAAAGCTGAAAGAAAAAATATTCTTTAATGCTGAAATATATTGTTACACATCATATAAATATATGAGAGAGGACCTGGACTACTCACAGTGACAACATTCTGTTACTTGTGGCTATGGTGTTTTATTATGAAAACATTAAAATTTGCTAAAGTTCTGAACTAATAATATTTACACTATGATTGCCAAAAATAACTATATTTTATAATTTTCTATATTATGTAGCCTAAATATTTTCCCATGCATTTGATCTACTTCACCTCCTTCCTGGATATTTATTGCATAAGCCAGTGTTTCCCAGAGAAATAAAACCAATAGAATTTTGTGTGTGTGTGTGTGTGTGTATGTGTGTGTATGTGTGTGTGTGTGTGTATGTGTGTGTGTGTGTATGTGTGTGTGTGTGTGGCTAATCTCTTTCTATGCATATGTATATGGTGGTGGGGAGAATTGTACATCTTTTCTGAAATTTTGAGGAACAGTTTAGTGACAATAATGGTCACAGGACTTGGGACTTTGTTGGTACAAATATAAGTGCATTATGTATTTTTTCCTAAAATAATATCACATATAATTCCTTGAATCTGCAAGTGGATAATATATAAAACTATTTGTAGATAAAAATGGTACTATATGTAGCTAAAATAATAAAAAACTTTGGTTTCAGAAATTGTTTCAGTTCTTCAGACCACGGATAGGGAACTAAGAAGATAGGTGGTCATCTATTTTTCATTTTACATTATTAGAAATTGCATTAGAATGTCATTTGAATTATTAAATGACTAGCAATCTCAAAATCAGCACAGAGAAAAGAAAAACTACTCCATCAAGCAATATATGATATTAAGTGTACAGAAGCCCATGCTTCACCTGTTACAAGGTGAGCAGCCTTTGGGAATTTATATAATTTAATTGAACTTCAGCTTTCTTCTCTGCAAAATGTAGTTCACAATACCTTCTGCATGAACTTGCTATAACATTTAAATTACATTAGCATGGGAAATATTGTTCTGTAAATAGTCTTCTGACATTTAACTGCATGCTAAGATCCTATGTTTGAGGTAGTGGACATACAGCAATAAACAAAATAATGTCCCCGCCTTCTGGTAGCTTTCACTCTATTGCGTGGAGGACAGATAAAATAAACAATTAACTGTGCAATAAGACTAATGTTCAGAAGCACAGTGGATGGAAAACTAAACAAAACAAAACAGGCAGTATCTAGAATCTTTCTGTTTTGTGTGTGATAATATCTAAGTGCAGTGGAAAGGAAATATTTTCCTAATTAGCTGTCAAGACCCTAAGAGAAGAAACAGAACTTCTGATTTGATAATCAACAAAATGGGATATATGTAGAGCAAAGAGAAAGAGTAGATGAGGTCCAAGAGCTACCAAGGGTCAGAGCCATCCTTGGAGACTCTCAGGAGCATGGTTTCATGCTGAGCCTCCTGGGAAATGGCTGGAAACTTTTGGGTTGAAGGGAGGCATGATTCCATGCACACTGTAAAAGGATCACTCTGGAAACTCACTGAGAATTGACTGAAGGGAAGAAAGGCAGAAACATTCCTTAAGCACTGGCTGTTATTGTATCATTATCACCATCTTAAAAAAAATAAAAACTACACACTCAACACCCTTTTTAATGTACATAAAATAAATAAAATCGAATAGCATAATATAAAACACCTTATCATGAAAAGTGAATTAAATTTTATGTGCAAGTTTGGTAGATTTCTCCTATCTGTTCATGTTTTTTTTTCCTATCATAAAATATTGCTTTTGCAGCAGCTACATTGAAACCATCCAAAACTATTGTGAAAGTGGTATTAACATTTCAATGTAATTTTTTATATTTTATTGTCAATGTGTCTGCAGATTTCTACTTCTTTTGCCAGATGAACTAGATAAAAAGAGATCTAATTAACTTACAATCCAAATATCACCTAGTTTGAAACATCAAAAATGGTATTTCTATTTTTTTGTCATTATCTACTGTCCTTATCCTGCAATTATTTTTTTCACATAATATTTTAAGGCCATTGATATTTTACAAGGATATTGATGATTTTAGATATGCACCAACAATAACTTCTATTCAAACTACATAGCTGTAGTTTTTCTATTATTATTGTTTAAAATTTTAGACCTAAAACATGTAATTTATGTTCATTGTCACATTGAAAAAATATTCACAATTATTTGTGTACCTATACAGACAAAAATTAATGAAGTAATGGTTCAACCCTACCTTACTACAGTCTTATCTAAAAACCACCTCCTGAGAACTTTACCTGAGACTCAGTAGTCCTATGTATCTCATGCTGTATGATTTATATTTTGATGCAGATTTCACCACAGCATCATAAATGTAGCCCATAGGCCAAGTACCATCCGTCAATGTATAGTAGTACAGTCGTGCATCATTAAGGATGGAAACAGATTCTAAGAGAAGCATCATTAACTAATTTTTTCATAGCATCTACCTCAAAGAGCGCACCGACACAGGCCTACCTGGCAAAGCTCAGCTATGTAGGTCAGACCATTGCTCCCAGGCAGCAAACTTGCACAGCAAGTTACTATACTGAATACTGTGGGCAAATGAAGCACGGTAAGTATTTGTGTATGTAAACATGGCTAGTATTGGGTTTTAGCTCAGTGGTAGAGCACTAGGCCCTGGATTCAAACCCCAGCAGTAAGAAAACAAAAATTACATATGTAAACAAACAAACAAAAAATACAGCAAAAATACTAAGCAGGATACA
Organism: Ictidomys tridecemlineatus; assembly: GCF_052094955.1. Classification (NCBI taxonomy): domain Eukaryota; kingdom Metazoa; phylum Chordata; class Mammalia; order Rodentia; family Sciuridae; genus Ictidomys; species Ictidomys tridecemlineatus. The sequence goes on along the minus strand of NC_135485.1, from coordinate 137,262,931 downwards.
GAGTTGGTAGTAGGTTGACATCTCTAACCAAAATTCCCTGAGATTCACTTCCTATTCAGTAAGAAACCTACAGATATTTACTTCTGTTGCCTAAGAAAAATAAATTAGAAATAATTCAGTCCTAATGAGTAGGCAATAGGAATTTTACAGTCTTACTATAATCTTATGAAACGACCATTGTATATATGATCTGTTTCTAATTGATACATCATAATGCAGTACATGACAATATTTGAAAGCTATCATTATTATTTATTTTAAATTATGTAATTAAAATTTAATTTTTATTATTGAATTATTTTGCTTGTACAAGTTTATACAGTATATTGTGATAACTCATATGTATTTATATATATATGAATACATACATATATCTCTCTATGTATCTATCTATATATGTATTCATACATATATAGATACATATGAAATGTCATAATATAATGTACAAATTTGTACAAGCAAAATTATATATATACACACACACATATGTATATATATAGAGAGAGACAGAGACAGAAAGAGAGAAAGATAGAGACAGAGACAGAGAATGCATTTAATGATGAAATTTAATTTTAACACAAACCCAGGTGGGACAAAGGTAATTTGTTTTTTATTGTTATATTTATATAGCCAAATAATTAAACTGAAGATGTATTTGATTAATTCACTTCCAGGTGAGTGAATATGTATGTGTAATACATACATTCCTTAAAAAATACACATAGAATATGATGTGAGAGACATCAATGCTGTGCATGGTTATTTAAAAATATCCCACTATTCGGATCCCTCATAGGCTTCAAATTGTTCATGATGATGTAGATATTGCTTTTGTGTTTTGTTTGGATCTTCATGCTACAAATCCTTTGGTTCCTCAATTACTTTGAAGTAAATTTATGCTGTGAAAAAATGAAGTAGAAGTTTAGGAATATATAACACAGCTGGTAAAGAAGATTAGCAGCATTTTCTTTCTTCTCCCTGGCTTCCTTCATGTCATCCTTTTTACCTTCTTTTTGTATTTCTTTGTTATTAAGCATGATATGTGTTCTATATAATAAGTAGAAAAAAAGAATATAAAAGGGAAAAATATGGATTAAATTTTATTATGAAAAATGTTTTCTGACCCAAAATTTGGATGATAAAGAGCCATTTCATATTAGTCAATAAAGCATAGAAGATATTATTATTGTTATTTAGTGAAAACATTTAAAAAAAAAACAGACCCATAAAAGCAGGTGAGTCCTGTGGTTAAGGACCAGCATTGGTAGCCTGCAGAACAATGGATATTAAGGATGGTATACTGTATTAACTGGGTGAATTTCGAGACCTGATGGTAAGAATTTGATTCCAGAAAGTAAAATTTTACACATGCAGTAACCCCTCTAACCAAAGTTCCCTCAGATTTATTTTTCATTCAGTAAGAATTCTGCAGTTACTCAGTTCTATTGCATAGGAAAAAAATCAAGTAGAAATAACTCAGTCCTAATTAGCAACTAAGGATCCTGTAGCTCTGAAATGTGGTTCTTAGCCAACTGGCTTTATTCCTCCTTGCCTTCACAGAGAACAGAAATTAAATATCAAAAGACAAGCAGTTGAAAGAAAATAGGAAGATTCTTTAATAAGTACTAAACAGAAAATTGCTATAAAGTAAATCAAGGGCTCTCACAAAGAAAATAAGAAAAGTGAAATAAATGGTGAAGAAACAAAATTGTGGAAAATACTTGTTTTTTGAAGTAGACAGCTCTTTGTTGTTGATATTTTCCTAAAATTTAATTGATATCCAGGTAAGCCTAGATATTAATTGCATGTGTAAAACTTACTTGAGTAAATGGAGATAATTTAATCTCCTTTGAAGGAGTAAATCACTGATAAATCGCAATGAATTTTAAGAATTTTATATTCACTAAAATTTAAAATATTTATTAGAATAATTAAAGTAACAAAATAACCAAATGCCTGGGTATACATAAGAGCACGTCTCTGGCCAATCCATGTTAAGGTGAACAAAGCTTCTTTCCTCAGGATGTGTAATCCCAACAGCCTTGGAACAAAATGGTCAGAAATTCACTGGAGCCTCAAATCCACCTTTAAGAAACCACTCCAATTTCTACTTCAAAGCTGTGGCATAAGCATAAGCTTTCACCTTTTCTCCCTCCTTAAATATAATCTAACTGAAAGAACAAAATGGAAGAACGAGAAACCCATAAGAAAGCATGTTGGGGACACTCTGTCTAAAAGATGTCAGGCTTCCATACAAGGCTGGTTCATCCTGGTGAAGTGTGCAAACCCTCCCACCATGAGGAAGATGACTATAGTAGCGAGTGCTCCTGTTCTCCTAGGATTCCCAGCCTACAGGATGGGAAAGATGGGGAATAGAAGAAAGGTAGGGATGGAAGATAGAATAATAAAACAAACATGGGAAGTTTGCCCCTAGGATTCATCTTAAATCTGCATCCATTCACTTTACATCCCCAAGTGTAGTTTCCACAAAAAGCACTATAACGATATCCTGGGTCTTCTTACTTGATGTGTTGGCATAAGAAAGAAATAGGCAAAGGCTGAATTTTATCTTGGTAAATTCGATAAAACACATGAATAAAGAGAGGAAGTATAAAAGTGAAATTATTATTTTACACAAGACAGATTAAATCATTCTTACTAATTTATTCACATGGGACCATGATTTCTTTGCTACTTTCTCTGCAAATCCTCCATAGTCATCAATCAGTATCAACAAAGGCTTATTTCCAGGACCCTGGTGAAAATCAAAATCCATGAATGTTCAAGTCCCTTATATAAAATTGGATACTATTTGTATATAATTTATGCACATTCTCCCTTATACTTTAGAGTATCTCTAGATATGTAAAGTTAGAAATTTGCTATAGTATCTAATCCAATGGAAATTCTATGTGAATAGTTTATATACTGCACTGTTTGGAAAATAAATGCAAAAATAAGAGCAGACATACTTTTTCCAAGTCTTCTCCACCTCTGGCTAGTTAATTTGCCTTCATTATAAAAGAAGTTGTAGGCATAAAATATCTATCCTATTTGGATGGATGGGAAGGTTTCCATAGCTGTGTCTCCACCTTTTGTCTGACCACACTCTGGCTTGATAGATAAGTTCATAGTAGATATTTATATCTTTACTTTTTGTGCCTCAGAAGGCTACAGAAACACACTTACAATAATGACATAGATTTTGAGCATAGCAAAGAATCATAAAACAAATAATATAAATAGAAAAAAGGTGGAATACTATTTGCAACTAATCAAATTGGATTGAAAATATTGAATAAGATAAATTATGTATAATTTTATGGTGCCAAGACAATCCTTGTGTGCTACAAGCAACACAACATTATTCTTTATTTTAAAATGAATTTAGTTGTCTGTTATTGCTAATTATTTCTGAGGCAGGCAAATATTCTTTTAGAAAGCCACAAGATAACAAAAGCTAACATAATAAATACTTCAAGTGGTGTCTGAACACTCTGCCTTTGTAAGAGTATGACAGGCCTCACAAAAAGAAGTCTGACTGATAAGGGGAATCTGAGAAGCTATTCTAGCACTGGGCTGAGGCCAGAGAGGTGCATTCTATGCCCCCACAATGGTAATAGCTAAATCTCTACTCTACCTCCACAGCCATTGACCAACCTCCATTCAGAGCTGTTCTTTTTTTTTTTTTTAAGAAATTTTTAGTTATACATGGAAAAAATATCTTTATTTATTTTTTATGTAGTGCTGCGAATCAAACCCAGTTCCTCACCCATGCTTGGCAAGTGCTCTACCTATGAGCTACAATCCCAGCCCTCTGACCTCTTCTTAACCCCAGGGATTCTTAGCAAATAAAATCAAATTTGTCCGCCAAAGGACAATTCTGAAGTATGAGTTATTTGAAAATTAATGACTACATGTTTTTTTTTTAACCCAGAGTTTATAGAAATTCTAAGCTGCAAGTGCAGATAGAGTTCAGGTTTCAACATATGACTATAATGTCATCATTAGTAATCATATTGTCTCATGCCTTATCTCCAGGATTCACTCAGATATTCACTCAGGTACCCACAGCTTGATATTCAAACAATTCAATCATCTCCTTCCAAACAATTGAAGATATATAGAGTTTTTAAAAACACTCTTAAAAGTATCAAAAATATCTTTGCTATCATATATATCCTTTCTTTAACAAATTTATTTCATCATTAAAGCAATGCCATAGGCAGAACTATTATAATTCCAAATTATATGTATCCATTATTTTAGCACAAAAAATAATGCTGGTTGTGAGGATCATTTTGCTAAGTACTCTTCCAACATAATTTTGTTTTGTCCTCGTGAAAACTTTTCAGTTATGTATTTTCAGTTTAATTGAGTTGAACATTCAGGTTTGAAAGGTTAAACAATTTGCCACATACTTACATCTACAATGTGATAGAGCTCAGGTTTTCCATATTTCAATTTTATTTCAAATATATGTTCCTAACTACCTCATTATATTGCTTTCCAAAGTCTTATGCTACTGAAGCTCTATGGAAGGAACTTTTAAAAGAAGCAAACCATTCTGCACTTTGCAATCCTCAGCTTCAAGGAATGTGTCAATATATGTTCACATGGTTCAGTGGGAGGATGCAGGACAAATTAAGCAGATGCTATAACTCTGCCATTAACTCTCTTCAGCTTTAACCTTCCTGCTTTTTCCTCTTACACTAACAACATCATTTGTTGGCTGAGCAAATGGCAACAGATTTCTGACTGAAAATCTAGCTCTTTGAAGGATCATCTGATGATGGAAAATGAGAAAGAAAAGACTGAGGCATGTTAAGTTTTTGACCTTCATTTACTTCCACTGTTTGCTTGTATAATTTTTCTTTAAAAAGTTCATAGAAAGCTATTATTATATATAGCATTTTGTTCCTTACATCCCTTAGGAAACAGACCCTCAACATTTAAATTATCTCTATGTAGTCAAAACTAAAAACAGCATAATAATTTACAGAGTTCCCCATTCAACAATTCTTAATGTGAAAACATAGAAGAGAAGGCTTTTTTTTTAAAAAGTAAAAAGACAGCAGTCTCTGTGTTTAGACAGTTTTCTCTTTATTGTAAGGCATTTAGTCTGCTTATTTTTCTGAGAAGCAGCTATACTCAATTATTTCTAAATTGAGATTGGATCTTATTATTTATGAACTTATCTATAATGAAATTCTTTTTGTAGTAAAATGGAATGGAATTCCATAAATGTTTGGAGAATGGCAAGAAACCAATTAAAATTTCCTTTGAATGGAAAATTGAATTTGCACTTTCATGAAAATGCTCTGTTGAAAATAAACCCATTGATAAAATAATACTTGAGTTTCATGACAAGCTTTCATCACTTTTAGACTGAGTAGAATCAGGCTAACTTCAAATACTAAGGGGATGTTGATTCTATTGAATAAAAAGTTCGGACATCAAATAGCCAGCAAATATTTTTTTAGATAAGGATGATAACAATCTGTGCCATTATTCCCATGATTTTGTCTGTGTTAGTTTGATAGGTAAATAAATCAAGCCCATCTCCATGGGTAACAGTAATCTGTCTTTCTATTTTTGGGGAGAGATGGGGGCATACCAGGGATTGAACTCAGGGGTACTCAACTAGTGAGACACATCCTCAGCCCTTTTTTGTATTTTATTTAGAGACAGGGTTTCTCTGAGTTGCTTTGTCCCTCACTTTTGTGAAGTCTGGGTTTGAATTTTCGATCCTCCCCCCTCAGCCTCCAGAGCCACTGAGATTACAGGTGTGCGCCACCTCGCCCCACAGGTGGAAGACATCACTAGAGGTTTTTCCTATTTCTGAAATAATCTGAAGTTTTTAAAATGTCCTTTATTTAAGGAGATAGCTAAATTGTATTTGTGGAATCCTCTGTTAATGTCTTGCTCTTCCTCCTCCTCTTCCTCCTTTTCCTTTATTCCTGGAGCATATATATCACAAGATATGTAATGCTCCTCTGAGTTTCTTTACTTCCTCTGTAAATTAGTAAAATGTGGAAAAGGGAAAATTAAGTTCACCTATGATCAGTGAAATATGACAGAGGCCTTTAAAATATTTATTTTGTCTCTCTTTTTTTTATTTACCAACATGTCAATTTCCTTGTAAAATAAGCAAATAAAAGTTCTAAGAGAATATACAAGTCAAAAGTCACAAGTACACAGTTTTAATTATACAATAGAAAAAAGCTAATGTGACTTATTCTGTTCCCTGAGTTGACTTTCATTTTCTTGGTAGCACTAGGATTGAACTGAACCCAGAAGTGCTCTTCCACTGAGCTACATCCCCAACACTTTGTTTGCATTTTTTTGTTTTGTTTTGTTTTGTTGTGTTGTGTTTTGAAATGGAGTCTTTCTAAGGTTACCAGGGTGCACTGCAATTGACATCCTCCTGCCTCAGTCTTGACAGTCTCTGGGATTATGGGTCTGCACCAACAGGCAGGGAAGTGTCATACTAATTTAAAAATTATATTGGAAAGCAAGAGCTATGCACTGTTGTATTAATAAAAGTAGAACAAATTATTCCTAAATTGAGGATTAAATAATAAACACCTAAAAAAATCTTGTAGAGACGTAAAAAAATTACTCAAGAAAATAGCACCTAATACATTTTTATGAGAGTAACTGGTGTTATCTCTGACATTTCAGGGTTTAGTGTCATACCATACATATAATTTAGCCTTTCTTTAAGGTCACTCTTGAGAGAAATGAAACACTGCCATGCACCCTGTGGTTAGAAAATGGGGTGGAGCACAGGATTTACTCTGGAAACCCTATTGTACTTCTAGGGTAGATTTTGCTTCTGAATTCTTTTCTAAGCGTGTGTAACTTGGTCATCCTCTTAAGATTTGTTTTATTCATCTCTAAAGAGATATGTGTATACACTAAGATATAATGAAATTATTGTTCCTGTAAGGAATAAATATTTTCATGAATTTTAGAATTTAATTTTTTTAATATTTTTTTTTCCTAACTGGAGGAAGATCTTCAAAGAACCAAGGATGGTAAATAAAATCACTTCCTTTTATTTCCATTGCCTTCAGTAACTTATGTAATTTAACAATTTTTGGCTTTCTTCTCTACATTATCCCTTTTAGTATATAAATGATGATTGAAGTGATTGACCTGCAGTTATTAAGCATGCACTCAATCACCTAATGAAATGAGCCACCACGAAGATGTGCCCAGTCTGTCCTGTGCTCCTGGTGTACCCCTTCTGTACTCTACACTGAGCACTCCTAGTTTGCAAAATCCCGCATTTAGGGGTCAGGATGTGCCTTTATTTCCTTGTTTGGGTTTGCAATAATGCAAACATAAAGGATCACAGTTGTAGCCTGGACTCTAGGCTATCTAGTTTTCCGGCCATTCTCTCCTTCCAGGGTTTTCAGGCTCCTGAAACACAAAACTAGTCAATTAGAGGCCATTTTTTTTTTCATTTTTATTTTATTTTTTTAATTAGTTTTGTTTTTTAAATACATGAAAGCAGAATGCATCACAATTCTTAGTACACACATAGAACAATTTTTCATATCTCTGGTTGTATATAAAGTAGGTTCACATCAATTCATGTCTTCATACATGCACGTTGGATAATGATGTCTATCACATTCCACCATCATTGCTAATCCCCTGCCCCCTACCTTTCCCTCCCTCCTCCTTCCCTATCTGGAGTTTGTTTATTCCTCCCATGTTCCCCCTCCCTACCCCACTATGAGTCAAGCTCCTTGTATCAGAGAAAACATTCCCATTTATTTTTTGGGGATTGGCTAAGCCAAGTGAAAAGCATCAATCTTCCCTGCCCTGGCAGCTCCACTGGCTGGTCCTGGAAGCCCCAAGGGCTGGCCACAGGACAAGATTGGGGGCACCATTTGGGATGTGGAAGTGCAGGCAGGGGCAGAGAGGAGGGCCACAATACATAGGCTTAGCTCCTCTGGCTTTTTAAATCAAGCTAATATTTTAAGAAATGAAAAACTTTAGCATTGTCTTCCTATTTCATATAAGAAAGCACAATGCATATCAGATTACTAGACTACTACTTAAGTTTGAATGAAACTATGGAATTTACTAAAAGACTTCCATTGGCCAAATATACTAATATTTTCATCAACAGATAAAAATTTCAGCTTTACTAAAATTTCCAGTTTAGTAAAGAATCATTTTAGAATTAGAATTTTTAACACAATTTCCATCAACATTTTAATATATGTAATGAATAATTGGGATTTTTAAAAACAAAATATTCAAAAGTAGCAATTTTGAAAGTTTCATGTGAACCAAAACAAAACAAAACAAAAAAAACTAAAAAATCCAACTGAAAAGATTACAAAAGTTACATGTGTCCATTCTTTACATTTAAAGACAAATATTTTTAGATTATGTAAGATTTGCTTACTTTCCTTGAATCATAAAAATGATTATGAGAGATTTTAAGAATCTTTTTCCCAAAAAGTTGAAAGAACATTTTACTAATATTAATATATATTTGAAGAATTCCATATTTTAAATTATGTACAGTTAATTAATTGACATTATAGGTTTGAAATTCTTGGCAAAACTAGCAGTTGGCAATTAACATTTACAATTAATGTTTTGAATAATTTTCCGACTATTATACTTCAAAACATAAAGCAAACAAAGTCAGTTCTAAAGTCAATTAAATTGTTATAATTTTTCTGTTGGTCAAAAATTTAGCACATTTTCTATTTTCTGCTTAATTGCTGAATTTGAACATTTAACAATATCTTAAGAAATACATATTTTAAGTATATATGTGAATGTCAATAATTATATGTTTAATAAGTAATTTCCTAAATTTATACAATAGATGCTTAGTGTGTAATGTAGCAAAATTTCTACAAGTACTGAAAAATTTTAGGTAACAAAGAATTCAACTAGTAAACATTTATAATGAAAAATACTCCCAAGAGAACAAATAATACACATGTGAGAATTACAATTATGAATATGAATTTTGAAAATGGTTGATTGGAAAATTATATGTGTACTGACCCACTAATGGCAATTAAAAAATCACACATTTAAAAAACTTTAAACATGAACAAAGCAAAATAAAGAATAGTCATGACAATAAAAATAAAAGGAGGAATTATATAGTAGATCTCATATAGCACACATAGATGGATTTTAGAACAATGATGTTCAAAGAAGAATTAATGGATAAATATTTGTTGATTAACTTCTATACAAAAGCAAACTTATGAATAATAGTTCTATAGCATGAAGAATGAATACACCTTAGAAGTGGTTAAAAAAAGAAATTTAAAATTAATATTTTTCTGTTAAAATATTAATTTTAAGAATTCTTTCCAATCTAAATTCATTCTCAAGTTTTCTTACTGTCCATGAGACATTCATCTTTGATAGAGTGCCCTAGTTTCTTCATATCCTGAAATGGCAGAGAGTCATGTTGTAACTTTGAATCACAGAGTATCAGGTCCTAGTTTCTTTTGTGGGATGGCACAGACCTGCTCTCAACATGCCACATAAAACAGACTTCATGTCTTTTTGGTGCTTATGTGACCATGTTTACTGTTCTTGTTTATATCCTATTGATATTTCATAGCATCTAAATTTTGTATTCTAGATGTCTTCTATTATCTATTATGAACACAAGCTATAAAATTGAGTATTTCCAGATTATCAATATGAACATTCTAAGAATGAGAAAGTCAAAATCCCAATGTAACTCCAGATTCTCTGAACCACACTACAAATGAATGCTATGTTACTTTTAAACTCCAATGGATTTGCCAAAAATGACCCCAGTGCACATGCTCGAGTCTTGACTAGATTTTCCTTTTTATTATCTTTCCTTCCTTCTTTTGTCGTTGCACAGTCAGAACATTAAATATAAAATGTGGGAGAAAGACATTTCTGCAGTTGTTAGCAACTTTCTGGTTACAGTTTCTGTTCTATAAAGCACTCCTATAAAGACTGAAAGCAGTTGTTATGAAATGTAAAATGTGCATACTTTTCCTATCCTTTTGCATGGCTGGATTTCATAACTTTTCATAAATAACCAATTAAAACTTTATATAGACAGCGGGATGAAAAAATATATTTACTGCCATAGCTTCAGTTAAAATTTATATTCTAAGTAAACCACTCCTAAAAAAGACAGTGCCTTGATCTTTATTGAATTATATGCATTTAGATGTAGACTTTGAATAGCAGCCAAGACTGTGTGGGAAATCTTTCCACTAATAAACAAACAGGAGACTGAAAGCTCACTCAACTACAGTATTTTTCCTCTAAGGTGAGGTTTTAATAGATACTTTTCAGTATATTGACTTTCAGATTATAATGCTTTTAGTTCAGAGTGTTAACATGATAGAGTCAAAGGAAGAAGGAGGTAAAAATAAAATCCCAGCAAACCAAAGCACCTAAGTCATTTAGCTGCAGAGTTTCTGTTTAATTTGGTTGGGTTTTTCATCCCCTGAACAATGTAAATCATTCTCCAAATGAGAGTGTTCTTCCCGCTCTCTCCCTCTCTCTCCCCCCCTTCTTATATAAGTACAGTGTATTTTAATCCAGCTGTTCATGTCTTCCTGTGGGACAAGCAATAACCTACAATTAAATGCAGGTGCTTTGAGAAAAAAGTACCCTTGCTCTTCTTCCTAATGACTTGAGGTAATTAAAAAAAAAGAAAAAGTGAAAAAAGTGAAACCTACACACACTGGCTGCTTAGTGAAGTATGAGATTTTTCCCTGGGTATTGAAGCAAATGCCTGGTTTCCATTAAGAATGTCATTACATCCTTAGAAAAGGGGTCTTCTGTTTAATTAGTTTTATAAAAGGAAAATTGTACTTGGAAAGAATAGTCTGTAGTTTTTGTGAGTTAGAAGGGGAAAGAGAGAGAAAGAAAGGCAAGAAAGTAAGGAAAGGAGGAAAGAAGAAAGTAGGGAAGGACAGAAGGAGGGAAGGAAGGGGAAAAAGAAAAGCAGGAGGTAGGGAACGGGTGGGGGAAGAGAAAGAAAGCTACAATTTACTAGCATTCATAAAAATAATTGGGCAAAATATCTTAACCCCTAAAATTTAAAACAGTACTGTTCTCATAGTACCTGGATGTAAAAAGAAAGTTTATTCCTATACAGTGTTTTCATTGATTGGGTGTAATTATACGACAATTACTATTGCAATTGTTAATTACAAGTGTTCTATTGTAATAGAAATGCTTCACTGTTTTCTATTTTAATTGTTACTCATGCATCTATACAGGAGCAGTGAATGAATAGGACACATTCATATTCACTGACCAGGTGTAAACACTAACACAATTTATGAAACTAGATAACAAATATTCATGAAACATCAATTAAGAAAATCAACTTAACTTACCTTTTAAATTTCCCCAAAAAGTATTTACTTAGAATAATCATCAAATAAGTGATCTTCCTAAAATTAACTTCAGTCACCTTTGAACTTGCTTTTTGACTAAAATTAGACCTATATAACACATGTGAAGACAGAAAAAATATAGCATTGTAAATTATGGTTTTGCTTAATACATTTAGCCATCTCATTTCCTTAACCTTAACTGAGTTAAATAGGACAGCTGAGCACTACGCCCATTGTTAATTAGTAAATCTGCTGGTATGTTAATGTATGTAGAATTACACAGAACATTCCTGATATGTACAGATTCTGAAGTTCTTAATACTGGTGGAACTCTTTGCTGTAAGTAGTATTTCATTGGAAACCGACTTGAGGAGTCTGACATTACATATTACTCGGTCCTGATTTCATTGGTGATTACAAGGCTTTCTGTGGAATTTGGCCTATTTTATACCACAGATCTGTTTTTATTTGTTAGGTGTAGTGGTATCTTATAAGATTTCACTTGATAAAAAGTATTCTTCGGCTGCATAAGAAAATATGAAAGCTACATCTTTCAATAAGCCTGAGATTAATTTTGGCAAGAGTTGGGTAACACAATGAAACTTAATTTCTCCCTAATGTTCAAAGAAAGTTCCACTTTTTCTTTTTGAATAGTGGGTCCCCAAACTCATATATTATGGTCCATTTCTAAACTCTATATACTGTCCCTCTAATTTTATTGCTTATCCTTGCACCTATTGTACATAGTCTACATTACTAGAAGTTTAATATTGAGGAGTCAAAGGCCTGCATTGTTAATCCTCTACCTTCAAAATTGTCTTTACCTACCTGACTTTTTTACCAAATAAATAGAAAATTACACAATCCAATTCCAACAAGTTTTAACTTTAAAATAAATAATATTTTATTCTAATTTGCTTTTCATTATGAGAATGACATTTCTTTCTCATTATATCTTTCATTTTCACAGTACTATTTCATATTTTTTAGATAAATGATTAGTTAGAATATAGTGATATTTAAGAACTTAAAAGCTGCAATCTTGTTAAAATTAATACAGATATGGATCCTTTTTAAATGTGTGACCTTGAAAATTTTCTCAAATATATGTTAAGTATTTCTCTAGTCAAATACTAAAATATATAAGCTTTTGTGTAGTTAGTTTAAATTAACTTGTCTTATATATAATTCCTAATGAAATAGGTATGATAATTGATATAATATCAATTCAAACTTGAATATAGATGATTTAGGAAAATTAGACAACTTTTCTTGCCTTATTATTAGAGTAAAGCTCATCAAAGTGGTCACTCTGTTACTGCAGCCAGTAAACTAGCCTCTCCTTTGCCTGTTGGGCCACAGCCTGAGGAACACGGAGTGGGAACTGGGAATTGGCAGCTTCACATTCAGAGCAATGACAACTGTGCCCCTTGGCAGCAGTAACTATTTCCTGCTCCCCACGAGTTCTGTCTCAGGAAGAAAAGATAATTAATGATCATGTGTGTGGATAATTGGGATTGTTGGTGAAAGGAACCAATTTTATGTCCACTTTTGTTTGCTGATCCCTCATATTGAAGCAATTGTGTATATACTATGACATAGTACAATGTTGATTTACTTCACTGAATTGAATATACTATTTTATAAGATTTTTAAAAGATGCATTACCAAGAAGAAAAATTAAATTTCTAATTAATAATTAAATTATTGTGACATCTTTATATCATGTAATTTTTAAATTTATACTTATACCTTATTGAATGAGATATTTAAATAATACTGGATTTCACTGAGGAGAACTCTTACTTGATCTCTTTATCAATCTGAATACATTGCTTTTTGGGTTTCTATTGGTTCTATATAGACTCTCTAGTAAACAATTTTGGGTGACAGTTATTTCCACATGGTGAATTATCTCTTTGATCATTAGAGTTACCTTCTGGATACTTGGACTACAATTATTTTAAGCTGTTTTTCTGTATTATAAAATAAACAATACTTTTACCTAAGGAAGAATTGGTCATCTGTTGCCACAGATGTAATAGATTTGAATGGAAGTGCTTTAGTATATGTGAGAGATGTGGTAAAGAATAACAACAAATAGTTCAATAAAATATAAGTCATACTGTTACTTTCATGCTATTTTTGAACATTTGAGCCTTTATTTTATAGTTGTTTCTTAGGGGAAGAATGTCTTCTCTACTTTCCTCATATTTTCTTAGAGCAGATAGAGTTTACACAAACCTTCTGACAAATTACAAATACAGAGAAATATGTTTGACAGTATAGAATAGTGTGCATTCATTGTGCAAACCAAATAGGTTAGAACCCTGGAAACTACAACTAACCAGTTTGTGATTCTAAGAAGTTATTTTACTTCATGATGCTCCAGTTTCGTTATGTGAATAATAAAAATAGTAACAATGCATTTACTAAAAAAGGGTTTCTCTTTTCAATTCAGGCTACTATAGCAGAATATCATACTCTGGGTGCAATAAATGGCAAACACTTCTTTCTCACATTTTTGGACACTGACAAATCCAATACCAAAGCATCTGCAGATTAGGTGTCTGGTGAGAGCCTTGGTGTGTGTATATCCCTCTTATTATACCCTTACATGCAATAGAGAAAACACTTCTTATATTTCTTCTTCTAAGGCCACTAGTACCATTTGTGGTGTTCTACCCTCTATCACATTTGTCACATCTAGGGTAAAGATTAGGGAGGAATATCATATTCAATCTATAAACTGTCTACTGTAAGGTTTTACATGCAAGAACTATTTAATGACATAACACATGTTTCATGTTGAGAAAACAGTCTTATGATTAATAAACACTGAATAAATGTCAAACTTTATTGTTGTCTTTATCCTATAAACTTAATTTCACTCTCCAAGAGAGGGCCTGGTAAAATAAAACAATTTTTGTCCTAGTTTCCCTCCTATACAGTGCTAGCATATTAAAATAATAAACTCAATTTTTTTAAAGAGAGAGAGAGAGAGAGAGAGAGAGAGAGAGAGAGAGAGAGAGAGAGAATTTTTTAATGTTTATTTTTTAGTTTTCGGCAGACACACATCTTTGTTTGTATGTGGTGCTGAGGATGGAACCCCGGGCCGCATGCATGCCAGGTGAGCATCCTACCACTTGAGCCACATCCCCAGCCCCATGAACTCATATTAACATCTATATCTCTATCACTCTTTGCCATTCTTTGTCTGATTCTCTCTCTGTAAATTACATTCATGAGAAATATATTCTTCTTTATGCATTCATATCCTAAGATGTATAGGACCTTAACTCTACTATCAAAGTATGTAACAAGTAAAAGCAAATTACTCTTCTTTATTATTATTATTTATTATTATTATTATTATTATTTATTATATCTCAGAGTCAAAGCATAATACATCTAAAATACATTGATATTGTTAAGCAAATAAAATGGTTGAGAATTTGTAATATCCAAGAGTTTTACTTCCTTTATCATTATTGTGACCAAAAGACCTGACAATCACTACTTAAACGAGGAATGTTTACTTTGGCTCATGTTTTCAGAGGTTCAGCCTATGACTCTTGGTGAGAATCTTTGTGAGAGGCCAAAGATCTGGGCCCAAAGTGAGGCCTACCATCATGGCAGAAGTGCTCAGTGGAGGAAAGTAGCTCAGGACATGGCAAACAGGAAGTAAACAACAAAATCTGTTTTCTATTCACCAGTGACAAAATATGAACCCCAAAGTCATCTGCATGGGGTACTTCTACTAGTCACACACTCCCTGCCTTCCTACCACTCTTCTAATCCATATCAGTGGATGACAACTCATAATCTGAAAAATTCAATTCTGAAAATTCTTGCACTGTACCATACCTCATAGCCAAAACATAACATTCCATTGCTGTCCCCCCAAAGCTCATGCCCATCTCTAATTGCAAAATACATTTAGTCAGTTTCCAGAATTCTCATAGTCATAATACTTCCTGCATTGCCCAAAAGGTCAAGTTCAAAATCTATCCTGGGACCCAAGGCAAACTTAAGGATGTTTTCCCCTGTAATGATCAAAAGCAAGTCATATATATTTAATGTACAATGGCATAGAATAAACATTTATATTGCAGAAGGAAAAAATAGGGACATAGAAAAAAGGAATGGGATCAAAGCAAGATGGAAATCCAGCTGGGCAAACAAGTTCTGTCATTTCAAATACACTATCTGGCACACATGACATCATAATGTGGTCTCTGAAGGGCTTGTGCAATTCTGCCCGTAGGGCCTTGCTCATTGCGGTCCATATGGCCTATTTCTTGTTTTGTATCTACTCAATTCCTGAAGCTTTCCTTAGCAAATATTCTATACTACAGGTGTCTCCTAATCTTGGGGTCTGAAATACAGCTTCAGATTCTTTGTAACATCTGCCTTTGTACATGACCTTCTAAGGGGCAGCCCACAGGGTCTCTGACCTTGCTATACTTTGTCTTGCTCTCAGAAATTCCTTTGAAATCTTGGTGGACATCTCCATGAACCCATAATTCAACCCCTAATTCTGCCATATTGTAGAATCAGCACCATATGGTTGATCAAAGTCTGCCACTATCAGGAGCAGTAATCCAACCTCTAGGGACCATGATTGTAACAACTTGTGAGTAAAGCTGGGTGACAAAATTTACTAGTTCCCCCTGCCCCCATGCAAGCACGATTTCCCAATGGTTTTTCAAAAGGGTTTTTTTTTTTTTTTTTTAACTTTTCCACCCTTGATCCTGAAATAAATGTAGTGAGATGTCCTCAAGCTGTCTTTCTATTAACTCTATTTAAAGTACTTAGCATCTCTTTAGTGGCTATAATGTCTTTAACAACTAGAAATTTCTTAGCGCCAGTTTGACTTGCAATTTTTTTTAGCCAAACTACAGTTTCTCAAATATTTCTGCTTTGCTTTCTGCTCATGATTGTCACAATAAGCTTAGCTAAAATATGCCAGCAATATACATGCCATTGTTTGAATGCTGTGGTGCCTGGAAATTTGGTCTACCAGAATCACCTTTAAATTCAGTCCCACAAAAAGACTCAGGACAACTTATTTTCCAGAACATGATATGAATGGCCTTTAGATTAATTTCCAATAAAGTCTTCCTCTGAAAACTCATGAGCCTAGTAATTACTTGCTTCAGTCCCTTTGGTGTTTTGGTTTTCTGAGCTGACACCAGAATAGCCCATTAAGCTCTGCTTATGAGATTCACAAATTTTCTACTCTTGCTTCTCTAAACTTTTCAAAATTTCTTTAATTTGTTCTGACTGGAGTTTCAAGGACTATGTTGAATATTAATGTTAGTATTGTTCACATTTTTAGAGGAAATAGTTTCAGTTTTTTTCCATTAAGTTTACTGTTGCCTTGGGTTTTTCATACATAGACTTTATGATAATAAAGTAAGTTCCTTTTATCCCTAGTTTTTCTAGTGTATTAAACATGAATGAGTGCTGTACTTTGTCAAATGATTTCTCTGCATTTATTGAGATTATGTTGTGGTTCTTGACCATAAGTGTACTTATGTGGTGAATTACATTTATTGATTTCTCTCTGTTGAACCAACCTTGAATTCCTGGGATAAAACACAGTGGATTATGAAACACTAGCTTTTTAAAGTGTTCTCAATATTGTAAAGATTCTCAATATTTTATTAATAATTTTTGTGTCTATATTCACAAAAGATATTGGCCTGAAATTTTCTTTCCTTTATATGTCTCTGTCTGGTTTATAAATCAGGGTTTTACTTATTTTCTAAAGTGAGTTTGACAGTGTTCTCTCCTTTTCCATTTGATGGAGGTGGATTAATATCAGTTCCTCTTTAAATGTCTGATAAAACTCAACTGAGAATTGGTCCAGTCCTTGGCTTTTCTTTGTCAGAAGGTTTTTGTAATTGGTTCAGTTTCATTACTTGACATTTATCTGTTTTGGTTTTTTATATCCTCATGGTTAAATTTGCATAGGTGGTAATTCTATACTAATTGGCTCATATCTACAAGATTTTGTATCTTGAGTATAAATTTGCAAAATAGTTTCTGATGACCTTCTGCATTTCAGTAATGTTTGTGTGATATTTTATTTTTACTTTTGTTAATTTGGTTGGTTTTACTGTTTCTTTTGATTAATTTTGCTAAAGGTTTATCAATCATGTTTGTCCTTTGTGGATAAAAACAAATTTTTCTTTGTGTTTTTTCCACTGTATTATTATTATTATTTTCAATTTCATTGATTTTGGCTCTGATTTTAATTACTTTCTTTCCTTCTTCTATTTGACAATGCTTCATTCTTCTTTTTCTAGGACCTTTAAATGTAAAGTTAGATTATTTATTTGGTACCTTTCTATTATTTTTATGTATAAACTCAATGCTAAAAATTTTCCTCTTAGAACTGCCTTCATAATGTTGCAGTGATTTTAAAATATTTTATCACTGTTCTCATTTACTTACAAGATTTTAAAAAATTTGTTCCATAATTTTTTCTTCTATCCACACATAAACAAAAAGTGTATTATTTAATATAAAGGTTTTAGAGTGGTTTTGCATTTTTATTATATTTATTTATTTTTTAGTTTTAGGTGGACACAATATCTTTATTTTACATGTATGTGGTGCTGAGGATAGAACTCAGTGCCTTGTGCATACTAGGCAAGCACTCTACCCCTGAGCCACAACCCCAGCCCCGTTCAGTATTTTTATTTTATCATTGATTTCTAATTACACTCCATTATAATCTTATAAAGGCAAGTTGTTGTCTCTACTTTTTTGTAATAGATAATATTTGCTTTGTGACCTAAAACATAATGTAATTTAGAAAATGTTCCATGTGTAATAATGAAAGAGAATAGTCACAGAAATCCTGAGTAAGAATAGTTAATGCTGGATACATTACAATCCCAGACCTCAAATTGCACTACAGAAATACAGTAAGGAAAACAGCAAGGTATTGGCACCAAAACAGACATGAAGACCAATGGAATAGAATGGAAGACACTGAGAAATCCCACATGGATATGGTCATCTGATATTTAACAAAGATGCCAAAAATATATGTTGGAGATAGCCTCTTTAACAAATGTGCTGGGGAAACTTGATATCCATATGTAGATGAATGAAATTAGAATTTTCTCATGTTGCACGAAAGTCAACTCAAAATATATCACAGCCCTAAGAATTATTCCATACCCTTTTCCATTGCTAGAAGAAACCATAGTCTCAACCCTCTAATAGACTCCTAAAGCACTTGCATACACACACACACACACACACACACACATACACACACACACAAAATAAAAAATCAATTAAGTGAGATGGAATCAAATAAAATGCTTCTAAACAACAACAATAAAAATAAAAGCACGAGGAGAGGGCCTTCATAATGGAAGATCTTTGCCACCTTCTTCTTAGACAGGGAATTATTATCCATAAGAACTCAGAGAAACTTAACATCCAAAACTAAAACAACACAAAAAATGGGCAAAAGAACTAGAACCAGACACTTCATAAAAGAAGAAATGCAAATGGTCAGCAAATATTTGGAAAAAAAAGCCAAATGTTCAGTATCTCTAACAATCAGGAAAATGCAAATCAATACTACATTGAAATTTCTTCTCACTCTATTTAGAATGGCAATTATTAAGAATAAAAATAAAAATAAATTCTGGTAAAGATGTGGGTAAAAATGTACAATTGTACACAGTTAGTGGGAGTGCAAATTAGTACAACCTACCCTGGAAATCAATATGGAGAGTCCTTAAAAAAACAATGGAACCACTATATGATGCCACTATTTCACTCCTATTTATCCAAAAGAATCAGAATCAATATACTATAGTGATAAAGCCATCTCTATTCCTATAACAGCATAACTCTTGATAGCCAAGCTATAGAACCAGCCCAGATGCCCATCAACAGATGAATGGATAAAGGAAAAGGTGGCACATACACAATGGAATATTACTCAGACATAAAAAAAGGATGAAACTGTGGCATTTGCTGATAAATAGATGGAACTGGAGAACAGCAAGTAAGTGAAACACTTCAGTCTCAGAAAGTTGATGATTGGATATTTTCTCTCATATGTGGAAGCTATCTTAAATAAAATAAGAGGGAAAAATAATGTGAAGAGGGGATTTCTATGACAATAGAAGAGAGATCATTAAAGCAGAGGAAGGGAATAAAGGGGCAGGGGGGTTGGACAGAAAAAGGAAAGAATGATATAATAGAATTGACCAAACTATCCCATGTACATACTTAAATGTATCACAGTGAATGTCACCTTATGCATGTATAAAAAAAAAAAACTCTAAGTAAAAAGAAAAACTATAAATAAATAGAAGGAAGACCAGTAGATTAGAGGAAAGGGAACAGGGTGAGAGAGAAGGAATGGGAAGGGGACACAGTGGGGACTGAACTGGAATAGATTATATTTCACATTGTATCATCTTAAAATGAACCCCAATGATATGTGTGGCTATAATTCACATAAAAATAAAGTTTCACAAAAAGTGTGGCAAACCTGTACATTGTAATGTTACTCGAAAATGATGATGAATTCACGCTAGAAGATAGATAAACCTCAAAATAAACGTGCCAAGCGAAAAAAAGTAAGTTCTCTCACAAAAGAATAGATACTATATAATTATATCTATAAAAATTTTTTAAATGTGGTAAATAATTTAAACAGCTACAGAAGACAGCTTTGGATATGAAGACACAAGAACAGTTTAATAGACAGCAGGAAAGGAATAAATAAACACACGAGGAAGTTCTGAGGAACAATGAATGCATTCAGTATGTTTCTGTAGTGATTTCTTCACAGGTATATACATATGTCAAAACAACAAGCTGTAAAGTATAAATATGTATAATTCAAAATACGTCAATAAAGCTGTTAAAAATATTCAACACTGGAAGTGCTACATAGTCATTATTTTATAGTGCTTATAGCACTGGAAAACTCTAGTTTTTGTTTTGGCATTTCTTTTTCCTTAACTTTACATGGATTAATAACCTGTGTGTACTATTTCTAGATCTTGGTCATACTAATTGTGATGTTCCTGCACACAGGCATCAGGTTTTTTTTTTCCATTTTAAATTCTTAGCAACTACTAAAGTAAATAACTGACAGTGTGGCCCAGTGTGTGCTAGAATCAACAGAATCTACTAAGCTCAAATTCTCAACTTGCTATATGTAGTTAATATTCTCTTTGTCATCATCTCTTTCTCTATTTCTCCCCCTGACTACTGTACTTATTATCTAATGTGAGAACTGTAAGGATCTCATTAAGCATGTCACATTAATATAGGAATTTACAAAGAATAGTATTTCAAAGTTGCTCCATTTGAAATGATTTCTATGATTTTTCCTAATTTCTGCTTTAGTATTTCATGCAATTTTAAATTACTAACATTATCCGTAAAACCTGAAAGTTTTAATTTTCTGATTGAAGAACTATCCTCTGGATCCTATTCATATCTTTTATATTTAACCAACATACAATTTGACCTATTTTTTTTAGAATTTAATTTGATCTCTTTATGTACAATACAAAAATACCTTTAATCTTTGATTGAGATTTTATTTTTTCAAATTTGTAAAAGATGATTGAAGTTTAATCACAAAATGAAGTTTAATCACATTCATATTAACCACTTATATCTCAATATTTTTGTTCAATGAAGAATATCAATTATTTATCTTTAATTTAAACTAATCTAGGAGGTACTTTCAGGTTTATTTTATCTATTCCTTAAGCCTTTACACCTTTATCATTCATAGCACATGTGACTTTAATATTACTGTCACATTATTGTTTTGCCCAAATGTTAGGAATTCAGTAACTTTTCTTGACCTTTCTCTTTTTCTATAAAATATATTATGCTAGTGAATGAAATAATTCATTTATTCTAGAAAAATGACGTTGGAAATATTCTTTTCAAATGGTCAGAGAAATGTGTGGGGCTGGGATTGTGGCTCAGCAGTAGAGTGCTCGCCTAGCACTGGCGAGACCCGGGTTCAATTCTCAGCACCACATAAAAATAAATAAATAAAGGCATTGTGTTGTGTCCATCTACAAAAAAGATTCTCTCTCTCTCTCTCTCAAAAAAATATGAAAAGTCATATTGCATATATAATATTTTAACTTGTTACGTTATTTTAAGAATTTACATTTTCAACTTCATTTTTAAAATACATACCATCATTCTAACTTCAACAAGGTAGAACTGTTGAAGTCAATATTAAAAACATGGGATGACAACAGTTTTCCTAGGTGTTGTATGTTCTACACTAACCAATCATCATTAAAATGAATAAAACTGCCAAGGACCTGAACAGACACTTCTCAGAAGAGGAGATACAATCAATCAACAAATATATAAAAAAAATGTTCATCATCTCTAGCAATTAGAGAAATGAAAATCAAAACTACTCTAATATATCATCTAACTCCAGTCAGAATGGCAGCTATTATGAAGACAAACAACAATAAGTGTTGGCGAAGATGTGAGGACAAAGGCACACTCATACATTGTTGGTGGGACTGCAAATTGGTGCAACCAATCTGTAAAGCAGTATGGAGATTCCTTGGAAATCTGGGAATGGAACCACCATTTGACTTAGCTATCCCTCTCCTCGATCTATACCCAAAGGACTTAAAAACAGCATACTACAGGGACACAGCCACATCAATGTTTATAGCAGCACAATCCAAAATACCTAGACTGTGGAGCCAAACTAGATGCCTTTCAGTGGATGAATGAATTAAAAAAAATGTGACATATATACACAATGGAATTATACTCAGCAATAAAAGAGAATAAAATCATGGCCTTTGCAGATAAATGGATGGTGTTGGAGAAGATAATTCTAAATGAAGTTAGCCAGTCCCCAAAAAACAAATGCCAATGTTTCCTCTGATATAAGGAGTTTGACTCATACTGGGGTAGGGATGGGGAGCATGTGAGGAATAGATGAATTCTACATAGGGAAGAGGGGCAGGAGGGAAAAGAAGGGGATAGGGGATTAGAAGGATGGTGAAATATGAAAGACATCATTATCCAAAGTACATGTATGCAGACATGAATTGGTGTCAACATACTTTATATACAACGAGAGATATGAAAAATTGTGCAGTTTATGTACAATAAGAATTGTAATGTATTCTGCTGTCATTTATTTTTTTAATCAATGAAAGTAAATAAAGTGACTTATCAAAAGCCTTGTAGGAAGGGAATAAATAAAATGAAATGAATAAAACTCAGTAAATAACATTGCCGTACTCTAAAATATACTGATATTTTGGTTTCCTTCTTTTCTCTTTTATTTCCAAAATTGCTGAGTCCAGTAAAGGAGTTGGAGATATGATGTATTAACAATTTTAATCTGTCTATAGCATGTACATTTTGAATTTTTAAAATACAAATCTTGAGCTAAGATTTATAAAAATTATTCAGATACTCTTGTAATAATTTAGTAGTAAAATAGAATCCAAACAGCACAATGTTAATTTAATATCACCAAGTTAAAAAATTGATTCCTGAATATTAGCACATTGGAAATATTGTCATTGAGTTTCAAAGCAAAGACTACTGACATTTCAAAGTTCAGGAATTTCTTTTCTCAAAACACTTAAATCACTGAAACTGTCTGCTCTTCAAAAGAGAGTGCCAAGGAAATACATGGAGAAACCACAGGTTGGAAAAAAAAATTGCAGATCACATACATAATAAAATATTTAAATCTAGAATATAGAAAGACACTCAAAGCCAATCATAAGAAAAATAATTGCCAGTTTAAGTAGGAAAGAGATTTCAAAAGATAAATGTATGATAAAAACATGAAAAGACTCTCAAAATCACTTATGTAATGGTAGCAAAATAAGCTAAATGTGATTCCGTGAAATTCCATAGAGTAGCTAAAATCTAAATAAAGCATATCGAAGTTAGCGAGGATGTAAACAAACTGGAATTTGCATCATAGACACAAGCAACTTGAAATTTGGTAGGGAGAAAGAAAAACAGACCACAGTACCAACATGGCTTATGAGGGCCAGTATATATGCCCAGTAACCTAAAACCTTCCCTAGATGTCACTCTTAAAGATTCCACCATCTCCCAGTGGTTCCCTGTGGAGGATCAAGCCTTCAATGCCTTTGGGAGTCATTTAAGGTTGAAACTACAGCACTCTGCTTCTGTCCCAAACAAAGGCTCTTGTCTGCTTCACAATGCAAAATGCATTCAGTCCATCTCAAAGTTGTAATGGTTCCAATATACTCAAAAGTTCAAGTCTAAATTCTCCTCTGAGATTCCTGGCAAACTCACATGTAAGCCCATATTAGACCTTAAAAACCCAAGTCGCTTACTTCCAAGACACAATGGCACATTCCCATTTCAAAATCAGGAAAAAGAAAATGGCCAAGAGCAATCAGACCAAAACAAGATCAAAACTCATCACGGAAACATTAAATCCTGTTGCTCTGTGTGTACCATCAGGGACATGCTGGCAGGATATGGGCTCCTGAAGACGTGGAAAGCAGTTTCTATATAATGCCACAGACAGGAACTTCTGGATGAGTGGTAGTAGCAACAAAATCTAATGAAATGAGCATCAATGCACAGGTAAGAATTTAACTGGGTGATTGAATGCTTCACGGGGAGATGAAGGGGAACAGCACTCACTGACAGAGAGGGGAATCAGACTGACTCCTGAACAAAGGAAGAAACCAGCAATTGACAGAATTATTGGGTGGGCTATGGTCTGGTAAATTTCCACTGGTCACGAGTATAGTATCTTTTAAGGAATTTCTTCCTTGCAGAAGACACAGATGCCATCTTGAACCTGGTCTTCGTGGTCAATCTTATGAAAGTCTGAGGGTAGACACATAACACATATTGTTGAAAGAATGGAACAGTAGGAAAATGTTTTTAGAGGGTAACAGGACATGGATTAAGGCCCGCATCATTATCTGACTGTCTGACTAGAGCCTTGCTGGTTCCTATGACTGCCTTATTGGGCTGGTTCTGCTGGCTCACTACAGTCTCCCGAGGCAGATATAGGCCAACTTTCCACATTCCTGGCATCTCTGACTTTCTGGGGTATCCACTGCAGCTTTGGCTGCACTCACAGAGCTCCATGTGTTGCCCTGTCAGGAGTTGCTTGCATGGACAGTGAGCATGATGCACACTGCCTGTTCTTCCAGGCTTTCCTTTGAAAGCTGAGGGAATGCCTCCATGACCTATGACCTTTGCATTCTGCAAGCCTGAAAAACCATTCTTATGTGCATAACAGCAAAATTTGTAGCTGGTGGGGGCTGTGCCTGGGTCGACTTGAGCCATCACTAAAATTGTCTCAGAATGCCTTGTTTCAATAAGATAGCCTAGGAAAGCACAGAGCCCTGGGGTTTTCTTCTCAAAAGACAGTGCTCTGAACAGTAATTGAAATAAATTCAAACTTGGAGAATATAGGGGCTGTGGGCTGGGAGTGGGAGCTTCAAATATCTATTATTTTTAAAGGTTTCTGTCTTAAAATATTACCATTAAAAATTCATAGCTAGAAGAAAAGTGGTTATTTATAAAGTCATTTGGGGGAAAGAAAAAGTCATTGAGAAAAGAAAAACTAGAATATAAAGGCAAAAGGCAAATTTTTCAAAGAAGAAAGTTTTGGAGAATTTCATTCATATGTTGAGCAAACACCTATACAAGGGGGTTCAGTAGGTTGAGAAATTAAACAAGAAACTATAAATTCCACCAATGAGCATTAAGTTCAACTCAATATACTCTGTGAATACACAGAAATGAAATAATGTTAACATTTAGAAAATAAAAAGAAGGTAATGATGACCATGGCATTCCACCATCTTTCCTACACCTATGCTTTCTCCCTTTCCTCCCTCCCCTTTGCCCCTTTGCCCTATCTAGAGTTCGATGGTCATCATTACCCTAAGTAAATAAAAGAAGAAACGAAGACTGTGACTCTACTTTCTGTACAACCAGAGATATGAAAAATTGTGCTTTAAATGTAATATTAATGCATTCTGTTGGCATATATAACAAATCAGAATTTTAAAAAATAAAAGAAAAAGAGGGTGTAAAATATCCAAAGTTTATAAATATAATGATTTTCATGTCTTTTAAAGTGAGGGACAAAGAATGTTATTTAAGTCTGGTAAGTCAAGTGATTTGTGTATAAAAACTTTTAAGTTGTAAAAAAAAGAGACAAGAAAATGCTCAAGAACATACTACAAAAAAATAAATCTCATTAGTTGTGACTTTAAAAAAATGGGAAGTCTGAGGAAAAAAAAATACACGAAAAATCGTTACAGCCAATAGAGTGGGGAAAATGGAAATAATCTGATTCGGTATGTCATCCAAAGACAAAATTGGTAAGCCTACTAGAAATAAAGATTGTAGGCTGATGACAGAACCTCTAAAATGTTAGCATTAATGTGGTAATACAAAATGAGAAAAATAAGGATCATATATTAAAAGCAATTTTAAAAAATGTATTTCAAGCAGAATATAAACTATAAAGAAGAACCAAGAAAAACATACCCAACACAGTAAAAATGCAAATGTAATATATTAAATATAAAAGTCATGTTTTGCTGAAAAGGAGACTCTAACAATATGTTAAAATAATCAAGTACAGTGAATAAAAAATACAAAGGAAGATAACTAACAAAGGCATAAAAGAAAATGTGAGGAAACTAAGAGCACAATAAAGTGGAGCCCAGGATGTTTCCATCAAACAATCCAAAAGAGGCAGCTAGAAGAGTAAGTGCTCATTGGCATGATGCACCCTCCCAGACCTTGCACAAACATATTCATTCAGTCTCAGCAATCATCACAAGACCTAAGTAAAGTTTTGCATCTCATTCATTTCAAAATGAAATTGAGGAACTAAGACTGTGTGAAGAAATTTGTCTAAGGTCCTATGGCTAGTACATGTTGTAGCTGATTGATTTAATACCTTTTTTTGGGTAGTAATGTATTATGCAATGAAGCACCCATAGTACTAAAAAGTAAAATCCAGCATTTAAACACAAGGATCACCAGTAGCACAAAAGATAATAAGAAGCTTAACTGCTAAAAAAAGAAACAAAATGATGAAGTGACAAAATGAGGAAGTTTAAATGCTTAAATATGATAAAATACTAGAGAAATAATAATTGATAGAAAAACTGAAACATTTGAAGAAAGTGATGATGTAAATACAGAATTTCTAAGTTGTTTAGGTCAAACTTTATGGAACCCAGCAGAGGAAATAAAGCTACAAGTGGAGTATAGCAAAAGAAAAAGATGAAAGGATATGATCCCCATGATTTGAGAGGTGCCATACCAGCATGGGCAGACTCTGTAAATGTTATACATGAACTTGTCTGATCCACTTTTATATATTCTCTTAAAGCTATGATAATGAGATGAACTTTAATTAACACATCAAACTAATACAATAAACCAAGAAAGAAATTTTCATCGATGTTCAACCAACATATAGTAAAAGTTAACTCAGAATTAAAAAAACAAAACTAGAGCAGTATAGTGCCAGCTTAACATAATAAAATAAATATAACATGGTATTACACAAAATTAAATTCAAGATGAGTTATTAAGTTTCTTATTAAAGTAGACATAAAAAATATTCATTATTATCAAATCAAGACCCTAAGCACCACATAAAATAATAACAAAGTTATAAATATCATTAGTCATCAGGGAAATGCAAATCAAAATGATAATAAAATGTTTAATATTTATCAGAATGACTGATATTAACTGACCAACAATAGTAATTGTTAGCAATGATAAGAGGTAAATGGACACTGTCCATTGGCAATGAGCATGTGCAATGCTAAGTTCTAGTTTCTAGTTTATTGGATAATCAATGCTCATTCAACTCTGTTTAAAGGGTCTAGATTTTTATCATGTGTAAAGCATATCTCAGTACATTTCACTTTTTCATGTTAACATACAAGAAATTTCAACAAGTTGCAGTAAAATAAGATTTAAGAGAAAGTGGAAATTTTTCCTTACACACATTAAAAGACATTGTAAAGCTTCAGTAATTAAAACTGTAACTATGCTATGTAGGCAAGTATAAAAATGGGAAAAATGAGTAAAGTTCAAAATCAAACCTACATATGTAACAGAAATAATGTTAAATCATAGTAGAGATTCAAAACATTGGGGAGAAAATTTCAAAATTATGTCGTTAACACAAAAGGTTAACAAACTAAGAAGTATAGTGAACGATCCTAAGGGTAATAAAAATTTCAGTAATATCAGATTTAAAAAAGAAAATAAAATCACAGAAATATTAGAGAAAACTATCAGTATGTTTAACAAAATTACAAGCCTGATACAAAAACAGTTTGTGCATGTGGCAATACAAAAAGTAAAAGCATCTGCATATCAATATTATTAGAAAGAAAATGAATTTCAGAAACACACACTGGAAAAAAATGTTCATCATCAGAAGAGTTTCTATTTTGATTAAATAAATAAGTAATACCCAGTGCTAAAATAGATCAATGATTTAATTAAAAAGATAGGCAAAAATACATTTCCTAAGAAAAGAATTGCAAATGGCAATTAATCTAAAGAAATAAACATTTCCACATATAGTTGTATGAAATGTAAATTGCAAATTATTTAATATAATGAATTGAATGATGAGAGTGAATGACAGAAAAAATGACATTTTTATTCAGATAAAGAAAAAATTAGTTGTCTAAAACATTCTGATAGCTATTGGGGACATGAAAGGCAGAAAAACAATAATATGGGGTAAATTATTAGCTAAAATATTCTTTGCACTGATGTCTATAAACCTTCTAATTCCACTGTTAAAGTAATGCTTCTTACCACTTTTCAAGTACAACTTTCTCTATAGTCACATAATTTGTAACATATGTCTATTATTTTATCCCTCTGTCAGCATATAAGCTTTTAGAGGCAATGATCTTTCTTTAGCTCACTGATGCATTCTAAAAATCTATGAGAACCTAACATTCAATTTCTTAAATTTTTGTTGAATGGATGAATAAATAAATGGAATCAGGAAAATACATTGATTATAATAATGAAATCTATATCAATTGGTTTTAATGAAAAAGTTAATTATCACATCAAAATAAATGTTACAGCAAACTTTAGAAAAAAATTGACATTTAGAATGATGTTTTTATGGACAAAAAGAAAATGTAGGAAATAAAAATATTGAATCATAGCCATCTTTAATAATGACTTAGTTTTCTTAGTTTGTACATCAGTATTGATGGTTCTGCTTATAAGAAGCACATATGATCAGAGGATTACACTGAGATTGACAGAAAATAAAGATGCATGAAACTGATACTCTCTAGCTCCATTCCATTGATGAGCATCCTGAATCATGAGGCTCATACAGATATATCCCTTGTAGAAAATGAGCACTGAATTAATGATTGAAATCAACTCTTACTGTTAAGCTTAAAGTTATATTGCTACCTATGAGTTTTGTAAATGTTCCAGGCCGATGAGATTTCAACACATTTCAGCCATAAAATGTGAACACATAGAAATGGACTTGATAAGGACTTATGATGGATTTCAGAGTTAGTTCAATAGAAGACCTTGTCATGATTCAGTAGTGAGATATATATGCTTAGACATAAGATGCCAACCAAAATTATATTTGAAATGTGAAACAAAAGAAAATATTAATTGGCTAAGGAGATCCATTTTATTATACTGACAATTATATGTCATTCTATTTTTTGTCTTTTTCACTTCACAAAAATAACATTATGAATACATTTACATGTGATAAAGGAAAGAATAATATGAATTTCAATGAGATAGCCCCATGAATTGTGCTCATATCAAAAGTGAAAAATAACATCCTTAATCACACATTGAGTCCATTTAATGAGAAAGCTGGCAAGGAGACACATTTTCTTTTTTGTTTAAAGTCCTAAAGATTTTACTAGTGTGACATTTTGGAATATCTACTAACTAGTCAACTTACAAAATAATTGAAAATGAAGAATCTGTCAAATTGGAAGTTTCTAGAGATTTAAAATGAAGACAGAGTTAAGGATATTTTTAAATATATTATGTTATCTGCTAAACCAGCTAATGAAAAAGATGATTGTCCCTTCATCTAGATAGCTTCAAAGACTTCAAGTTTTCAAAGTCAATTTGAGAGCTTGGTGATTGTCTGTGGCGTGTTTGTACCCCATATGGGTTTCATTACATACAGGACACTAGTGAAGTAGTCTTTTCTTAGATTTTGACATCAGTACCAACAATTGACATGCACATGTGTCTGCCACTCTTACCCATCTGTCATGGTGGCAAAATGCCCAATCCTTACTTCAGGTATTTCCCTGGGGCTGGAAAAAATTATTTTCCTTTTTTTTTTAACCTTAAAGAGATTTTAATGTTCAAAAATGTAATAATTAACTGCTTCAAAATATTAAACACTTTGAAAATAAGCACAGTGAACAGTGAACATTGCTTGAAAGAGTATATAGCTTTTATCTATAAATATCACAAAATGCCAGCGGATGCTTTTCGTTATTGAATATAGTCTCCTATACCCTAGAGGGACAATGGCAGAGCGATGATGGGTTTTTGTCCCTATGTACCTTCCCCTCAGAAAATGTAGTGGAACAACTCAGGAGATGTTACTCAGTCATTTTTTTGGTATTATCTTCATAGCTCATAAGAACATCTAGGACACATTGACACAGTTGTTAGGATATTCAAAGAAATTCCTTATTCTGAAATTATGATAAAAAAAATCACTCTAAGATGTATGTACATTGTCAAGTGCATGATTTTGGTGAGAAAGGATAGAGAGAAAAGAAGAACAGTATAAACTTTGTCAGTTCCTGAATATTTCAAAATAGCACTGAAATTTTAATCCTCTGTATAAGTGTAGACGTCTTGTCCAATGTTCATAGACCTTGTCCCAGTATGGTCCAACCAGTATAATTCTTTTCTATACACTGTGCATTTCTGATGCAGCTGGAATCGTTTCAGCATTTGGTACCATTACTCACTGTAATGAAGAGGGTTAATGAGTTTGTTCCATTGTATGGCTTTCTGTGTCCTTCCTGGATGGGCTGTGAGTTATTCCGGTACTGAGCTGCCCCGCAGTGCCAAAAGACCTTGTAATAACACCACCACAGCCAGTGGCACCTGAGGAAACTAAGAGAAGTCAGAACCTCTGCACTGAAATGGATAACCTTGTTCTCCTATTCATCAGGAAGTGGTGGGAGATCATCATTAATTTTAGTTCACATGTTTTCACTTTTACTTTGAGTCACTTCTTGACACCTCTTGAGATTATATGAATTATTATATCAGCAGGTATGAGGTACTGAAGCATGCAATTTCATGCAGGGAGAAATCAAGCAGTTGAACCATTAAAATTAATGCAAATCGCCTGTTTCTATTTAAGAGAGAAAAGAGGGGTAATCTTGAGGAAGAATTTATACAGAGGGTAATAGAATTCTCTAAGAACTACACTTAAAATTAGGCATTCTTTTAATCTCAAGTAATTACATTGTGCTGAAATATCAATTTTCTTTTCATGTATATTAATTCATTATAAATAAGCTACTGAAAATACCTGTCCTGAATTGATAAATTTAATTTTATTTCCACTTTTCTGTCGGTACTGGATTTGTTTTAACCTACTTTCTGGAAGACTAAAAGGAACTCTTGAAATTTATTTATTTACCCTTACGATTTAATGCTTTTAATAATATAATCCACACAAATCAGAAAAAAATAATTCATTAATTTTTTTTTTTGAAGAATTACTTCATTCTTCTTGAATGTTTGCTGCAAGGAGATTGACCCTAGCATCAGAAAGGGCTTCTGTATGTCTAACCTTAGATCTTTCTCACCCTAGCTTCAGGTTTTTCTTCTCAACAGGGAAATAAAAAAAAAGTTGCTATATCATAACTCTAAAATATTTTAAATCATTTGTATATCATTGCTAAAAATCTTAGTTTTGAGGACCTCTGTCTTTTTTTTTAATAAAGTAAGCTGCTTTATGAATTTCTTGTCTTATTTTAAGCTTTAAAAAATTGTTATGGTAAAAATTCTCTTAGGCAGGCATAAGCAATTCTAGAACATTCTCAGAAACACGTGGTAGGCTTTAATCAATAGCTTATTACAGAAAGTAAAATCCCAAATCTAAAATCCTCAAATATCTATTTTTCACATTTATAATCATGTGGGTTGTGCCCTGAGGAACTCTTGTTCAATAACCCAATCAGCTAACATTAGAGACAGTTTCACAGCACATGGCATCAGAATACTCTCTGACACTAAAACACGCAAGGATGATTGGCTCATCATAATGAGTGCAGAGAACACAACCTCCTCCTAGCATGAGCAGTAGCTTATGTTACTGCTTGCTTTCCATTGCGAAATAATTATCTGCAGCAGATAGGATCACAAGCTGGTTAATATCACAAGCCTGCCCCTGCTGCTAATATGATCTTTATCAGTAACTGACTGATCACTTTCTAGCAGGAAGTATCAGCACTTGTGTGATTTTTTTCCCTTTCTTTAACTGAGCCTAAGGTGAGAAGCAAAAACAATACACCACAGTAGTAAAATGAGCTTTTACTTTTTTGTTGTTGTTGTTAAATATTTTGCTCACAAAGCTTGTGTTTACCTCATGGGACTGTTGCCAAAGGCAAAGGTTCAATTCCATGATGCTGAAATATATCATCATGTTTTGGCATAATTGTATTTCTAATGGGCTCTCAGAGAAAGAATGCAGAAGTGCCAATTACAGCATGGTACAAATAAAGCATTATCATGTGCTCTGGAACAATCTGCATTATGGCAATATAGTCACATTATGCTCAGTTATTTCTATTTCCTCTATTTGAATCTCCCTGTCAAGAACAAATTTTTATGGAAAGCCCCAAATGTAATGTGATTTGACTGTTGTAAAAATAATAATTTCTTTGTCAATATGTATACACAGAAATGAGAAATTATATATTCCATATATAAATCTAGATTCCCTTATAGAGATAGAGATATAAATATAGATCTCAAATGGTCTGCCACCTCACTATCATATTTGAATAGCACAATTACACTATTGTCAATAAGAAGATAACTGAGAATAACTAGACCGAGCTTAGTTGATACATGACATGAGAAGTTGATAACAAGGAAACAAAAATCTCCAATAACCATTCAAAAAAAATTTAAGAAAAAGACTCACACATTTACCTGAAATACAGGTTCTTTCTCTGGATTGAAAAAAAATACTTATTTAATGTTTCAATAAGTATTGTACTTATTGGTAAAAATATTGCTTCTTTTTTTCAAGTCAAATACCTGGAAAGCACACAGTCCCATGAAAGTGTGAGGTGAATTCGAAGAGACACTCATCTTCATGTATGACATCAGAAACCTGGATGACATTTTCTCATTTCCACTCCATGTGACAAGTCTGACAATATATTTGTTTATTTATTTAGAGTTTATTTTTGCCGAGTCAGAACCTTCTTGACAATATGGCAACTCTACTCAAAGGAAGGGCCTTATTAGTTTAGATATCCAGGTTAAAAGAAGATAGTTTATAATGTCTGTAATAAAAGGGCCACTAAAAGTTTTTCTCTTGAGCAACAAATTTAAATTTATCATGGAGGAAGAAGTTGTCCTTTTCAGAATTACAGATATTGACCTCAAGATAAAACAATACAATCTTATTTCAAATTTTTTTTTAGTTTTGCAATTACAGTATATATTGAAAAGTTCTTAATAACTCCCAAAGCTAAATAAATAAGACTAAATATGAAAAAAACAATATAGATTTTAAAGAAAATACATTTTGAAGTAACATAGCAAACACAACAAATAATAATTCAAAAAGAAAAGTACAGTAAAGACACAGGCACTCAAAAAAAAATTATGAGGAAAATATAAATATTATAAGAAATGCCAGAGAAAATGTTTATAGAAAAATGGGATAGCTGTGTGGAAGACGGGAAGGGAGAGACTAAAAATAGAGAAACAGACTTATATAATATGGTCTATGTCGTAAATATTTCCCTGGAGTCAAGAGATTTTGAAAATTTTAATTGGAATTTTCTACTATATGAAGTTCATATATTTAGATATATAAGTTCATATGGAGTTTAAATGGTCGATTATCTTATTGATAGATTAGCAATCTTAAATTTAGTATTACCAAAAGCTATAAGCTGTACTTAATGTCCAGAATCACAAAATAACTTTATCTAGTTTGCTAGATTTATTGTGGCTTCATTAAATTGTTTTTAATTTATATATTTTATAATTGCATGTATACATATATAGATGCTAGTTGTGTGCTATTTATGTACACATGTAACATTTGCATGTAAATGATAAATTTTAAGCAAAATGTTTTCAAAAAATATATTTTATATTTATATTTACATGTAGGAGCCATTTGAGTAATAGTAAATTAATTAAACGTTTGCGTGAAAGCTTAAGTAAATGTCATGTTTAGGATCTTGCAGTATTCCCCCAAAACCTCATGTATTTAAAACTTGATCCCCAATTTAACAATGTTCAAAGGTGAAAAGACTGAATTTTGAAAGCCCCAACTTTATCAGTGGATTAATCCATTCGATGGATTACTAATTTGAATGGGGTAAGGAATAGTAATTATAGGCAGGTGAATTATGGCTAGATGGAGTAAGTCTCTGATGCATACTCTTGGGCATTACCTCTTGTTTCACATCATCTCCCTGCTTCCCAGGTGCTATGACAACATTCTTCCACAATGCCCATCCTCCATATTTTCTTCTACCTCACCTCAGGCCCATAGCAATGGAGTCAGTTGACCATGGAAAGAACTGAAGAATGAGAGTCTCAATAAACTTTTTCTCTTGTAAGTTGTTCTTTTCAGATATTTTACTAACAGCAACGAGAAGCTGATACAGTAAATATGTTGGTGTAAACTAAAGAATAATTGAAAAGAAGACATTCTCCCTCCTTTCTTCTCCAAAGGTAAATATAAGGTTTTCTTATAGTTGAGACTACTTTTTGTAAAGTTTAATGGCCTTAACTTTGGATACTATAGTGTAGAGATTATCATATTAATATTTTTCATATTTCTTTTGATATTCATAATGAATTGGAAAATATCATTAACATTAAAATTCTTTCTGTGGATTTTCTGTGAATGCCACTGGGTGTAAGCTTTAATTGTGCACTTTCCTGAAAGCAGAGAATTCATCTTGTTAGTTTTTAATCATACCATGAAAGCATGATTCTATTTGGTGCATTCTTGGTTGACCTTAAAATATTCTATTAAGTGTGGCCTAGCAGAATGTCATTCTTTCTGAATTAAGTATTTAAATAGAATAGTCTAACAAATTCAGAGCAACAATGTGTTCCTGCCCTCTTATCTCTCTCAGGAAATGGAAACTAAGAGGAAGATTTAATAATTGGTTAAAATATCTTTTCCACATGTATTAAAATATGATTTTAAAACAAAATATATGAAAAGAACATTTCAAAGTGGCCATATTTTTCTAAAAGTCATATCTGAAAATTTTAGATGGTCCAGCAAGAAAACTAAGTCATTCTTTTTCAATATTTTAATAAATTACAGAGAATCATGTTGGTCCAATGGTCATCTGGTTATTGACCTGTTTACCTGTCTGTAGTTCTCAAGGCTTATTTTCTTCAAAGATCAAAACATTAATTTTTTTATGATTTCTCTGGAAATTTTTGCACAGGTTTCTTACTCCATTTGCACCTGTTATGACCTCTTGAATGTTTTCACAAGGCCCCGAGAGTCCAGCCTTCTTCCTGCCTCAACACAGTCCCAAGGGTTGGCTTGATTCCTGCTTTTATCTTTTTCACATGTAATATTCATCCACAACTTTCTACCTGTCTTCATTCTGACTGACATTTCATCCTTTATTTCTTCTCCTTGCTCATAACCTTTTTATATCTAAAGGTCTAGTCTAAATATTCTATTAGATTTTTTCTTCTGAATTCACTCAAGGCTCCATCCATTTCTCTAAGCTGATAATGTCTATGGTTGGTCTATGTCAGCAAATCCACAACATGTGCTTTCATTCAAGAATTTAATATAAAAGTCATTGCTTATTAACTAATTGTTAACTAAAAGTTATTGCTTGTTAAGAATTTAATATAAAAGTTATTGCTTATTAACTAATTGCCTATTAACTAATCTATTTTAGAAGATGAGAAAACACAAGGAAAAGTAAAAGACAATTGGCAAACAATATGGCAACCGTGTTATATATTATTAATTTTAGTAACTCCGACAAATAAGAAACTAACACCTAACAAATAAATATTAAAAAGTATTCATTAACAAATTATAGAATGCGTATTTTAAAATAAATATATTTAAATCCCAAGATAAATACAAAGTGATATTTTAAACTTAATGACATAATTATATTCCAACAAGCAAAGTATCCTTCTTTTACAGGGTATGAAGCATGAGAAAAAGAGACGGACACTGTGATATAGTGGTGGTATGAATAGAAACTAGAAGAAAATTTAAAAGAGTAAACATGCACACTCCTGTATCCGTAATGCCATACCTCCTTTTCCCCAGAGAAATAGTGAAGATACTCTGAGAATTACAATATATGAAAGTTCAATATAGAATTACTTAGGATGCTAAAAATTAAAACAGGATACATTCATAGGAATTCAGGAATATCAACTTGAGGTAGTATTGGGTGTTATTTAAAATCATCTTGAAATGGTTTTAAAGATAAAGATGTACTCTGAATTAACTCAACCTACTAAATGTTCTTTTCTATGATTTGATTTAATCAATTTGTATTATTTAGATAGTATTCTCAAAATTATATTCAGAATTCAGTAATTAATAATGGTCTGACTTTATCTTTTGGTATAGATCCATGGTCCCAAGTGCCCATTTCACACTCTTCACAGCTAGTGCATGGTGTTTTGTGTCATCTGCCCAACTATTCATTGATCATGCATCCTCTGTTCTTACCCTCTGTTTTTCTAGTTCTGGTCTGCTTTGCCCTTTTTTTTCTGGATCCCTTTCTAACATGCTTGCTAAAATTTAACTAAAATTCACACTTCATTTTGCAGCCTTCAGATTGTGTCACTCTTCTTACAGTTTGGTTTGAGACAAAAGCCAACTTCCTTGAACACCCATGAACCTCCTCTCTAATCTGCTCACATCTCTCTAATCCCCATCTCTAACTTCCCCTGTGTCTCTATGTAAACTTCATTAGTAAATCCTTCCCACATTCCAGACACACTGTGTACTTTACAGACTGCTTCTACAGGGAAGGTCTTATCTCCTCTTGCTTACCTGCTGATTCTTCATTTTCAATCTACTTGACAGAAAATACAAGGAGAATATACTGGGAAACTGTAAAAGACCTCATTAAAACAAGAACATGTTTTATTTTAAAACATTTTTTAATCTTAAAATTGAAAATATAGATGAGAATTTAGAAATGTCAACCTGACCACATCTACATTCTTCTTTGTCATATTTTTGCTAATTCAAACAGCATTTATATGTAAAAGTCTAAACATGGTCTACTGATTCTTTTGAATATTATAGTCAAACTCCTGTGAACTAAGACACACAGATTTGAAGTTAAATATTCATAAACTTGAGTCATATATTGGGATCCAGGAATTATATAGAATGTAGGAACTGACTTTAATATTTAGGCTTTTTGATCTTTAAAAGAAAAGCAGGCTGTGTCCCTGTAGTATGCTGTTTTTAAGTCCTTTGTGTAAAAACCAAGGAGTGGGATAGCTGGGTCAAATGGTGGCTCCATTCCCAGTTTTCCAAGATATCTCCATACTGCTTTACAGATTGGCTGCACCAATTTGCAGTCCCACCAGTAATGTATGAGTGTGCCTTTTCCCCCACATCCTTGCCAACACTTATTTTTGTTTGTCTTCATAATAACTGCCATTCTGACTGGAATGAGATGAAATCTTAGAGTAGTTTTGATTTGCATTTCTCTAATTTCTAGAGATGTGGGACACTTTTTCATGTTTGTTGACTGATTATATATTCTGCTCTGAGAAGTCTGTTCAGTTTCTTGGTCCATTTGTTGATTGGATTATTTGTTTTTTTGGTGTTAAAGTTTTTGAGTGCTTTATAGATCCTCAAGATTAGTGCTCTATAATTATGGAACCAACTTAGATGTCCTTCAGTAGATGAATGCATAGGGAAACTTTAGTGTATATATATATATATATATATATATATATATATATATATATATAAACACAATGGAATATTATTCAACATTAAAAGAATATACAGTCATGGCATTTCCAGGTAAATGGATAAAGTTGGATAATATAATGCTAAGTAAAGTAATCTAATCCCCCCCCCGAAAAAAAAGGTCGAATTTTTTTTTTGATATGAGGATGCTGACTCATAATGGTGATGGTGGGGGGGGAGTATGGGGGGAATAAAGGAACTTTAGATAGGGAAAAGGGGAGGGAGGGGAAAGAAGTGGCATGGGATAGAATGACAGATGATGATGGAATGAGTTAGACATCACTACCCTAAGTACATATATAAGACACGAATGGTGTAAAAATACTTAGTGTGCAATCAGTGACTTGAAAAATTGTGCTCTATATGTATAATATAAAATGAATTGCATTTTGCCATCATGTATAACAAATTAGAATAAAAAAAATAAAATAAAGCAGGAAAAAAGGGCCCATTTATTAAATTATTAAAAAATAAGAATTCTTTCAAACAATCATCCAAAATTATTACTTAGTAATAAATAGACAATTTAAAATTCCTGCTAGCATTTTTAAGATCTAATTATAAATTTTGATAATTCCAGGTGAAAGACATACTGAATATACTGACTTTTTAAATTAAATTACTCTTTGCAAGAAAAATATTGTAGTAGTTTCTAAGTTACAGTGGTTAAAGCAGCATTTATACATTCAAAAATATAATTTTTTTCAATATTGTAAGTTATGCAAATCTAGATCATGTTCAGCAAACTATGACAGAAAAATCAGTTGGACTTTTGTAAATAAAATTGTGTTGGAATGTGGAAGCATCCACTCTTGTACTCATCGTCTGCATTGTTTTTCTTGCTACAAGGCCAGATTTGAGCAGTTGCAACAGAGACGATGCTCAAAGCCTCAATTTTCTTTTCAAACATGTTTGCCAACTCCTGATCTTATTTTTGTTATGTTGCTAAATTCTGACTTTTAGTACAATAAGAACATAGAAATCACATTTTCACCTTCTCCATTTTTCCCATATCTCCTCTTTTTTATATGTATCCTCTATAAGCACATAATTTTAGAGATTTTGGAGGGTATAGATTGTTCTTATCAACAATTACTTTTTTAAAATTCACTTTTAGTCTCATTTTTGTTTCCATAATTCATAAATATTTAATTGGAAATCATTATTGATTTCAAGAACAGTCAACACACTGATTTAAGACTGAACAAGTGAGATTTGTCCGTTGTCTGATCTCCCAACATATATCTTCTTACCATGTCTTCATGATACTTCAGCTATTGGAATGAAATTAACCCTCCTATATACTGATAAGAAAATCTGTCTTTGAAAAGGTAATTATACTAATTTTCTTGAGTTGCATAATACATTAAAAATACTGCTCCTCCTAAACCCAAGTTTAGCATATTTATGAGACAAAACATGATTTTTTAAAGAGTTAACTTAAAAAACTTATTAGAGTTTATCTATAAGAGAAGATGAAGAGCTACTAAGAAAAAAATCAAAGCCAGAGATAAATTACACAGCATAAAAAGGATTAGTTATTTTTACCTCAATCTTTAATATAGCCTTTAAGAATATGTATTGTCACCTTATAATCTCACTAAACGTAGGGCAAGCCTATCACACAATGGACATGTCTTCCCAGTAGCAATGTATGCCCTATTATATGAAGGAATGTGTACCATTCACTCAGATGATAAAGCATCACAGAGCCAGTACTCAAACATCTATTAAATAAATAGATAATTTCACCTCAGTAGGTTCTGAGTTCTCAAACCTTTTTGAATTAAGTATTGGTGTTCTCCATTTCCAAAGAGGCCAAAAGGTTGCAAGAATGTTTGAAGACATGCCACATATACAGAAGGAACCAGAATTTCTTAAAAATTAAAAAATGGCATCCACAGTATCATAAGGCTGTTGGTTTATTTTGCTTAAATATTGCAGGCATTTTTTCCCTTTGAGGGATAAAGAAACTGAACTTGAATGGCTTCTTATTTTGTAAAGGGAAAAATAATTTATAAATTTGACCAAAAAAAAAATAGGATACACCATGCAGCAGTGCCTCTCATTTCTTTTATTTTTGAAAACTGTGAATTCAGTACAATAACCAAACAACTAGTTATCTACAGCACTTTTATTTTTAATAAAAAGCTTCTTCCAAATAAAATGGATGCCTGGCTATAGTTTAGGACTATAAATCAACCTTTCAAAAATGCTCAATAATTTATAAATCATTAATTTTTCATTTCCCTTAATCTTTCAATGTCTTAATTTGAAATCCGCTTTTCTAAGATGTTGATATGCTTAATTCTGCAATTTGATCATCATCACGTGCTAATAGCATTAACAACCTGTAGTACCAAAGTGTTGAAATATAGTCATTGATTGCACCTTCACAGATGCAAAGCAGGCTTGGCAAAAAGTGGCCCACAGATAAAGTAAGTACTGTGCCACTGAGCTACATACGTAATGAAATCAATAAATGGACAGAAGAATTAAACAGACATCATCTCAAAAGGAGAAATAAAAATGGCCAATAAACATGCAATCCAAAATGTTCAACATCTTTAACAATAAAGGAAATGCAAATCAAACTACATTGAGATTTCATCTCACTTCAGTCAGAAAAGAAATTATCAAGAATACAAATATTAATAAGTGTTGGTGAGGGTGCGGGAGAAAGATATGCTCATAGGTTGTTGGGATTATAAATTAGTGCAACCACTCTGGGAAGCAGTATGATGATTTCTCAAAAAACTAGGAATAGAACCACCGTATTACCTGGCTTTATCACTCTAAATCAGCCTACTATAGAGATGCAGCTACATCAGTGTTTATAGTAGCAGGATTTACAACAGCCGAGCTGTGGAACCAAGCTAGATGCCTGTCAACAGATAAATGACAAAGAAAATGTGTTATATACACACAGTAGAGTATGAATGTAATTATGGCACTTGCTGGTAAATGGATGGAACTGGAGACTATTATGCTAAGTGAAATAAACCAGACCCAGAAAATCAAGGGTCATATGATTTCTCTGGTACCCAGAATCTGAACCAAAATAAGGAGGGGTGGGGAGAAGGGTGGGGGGAGAGAAAGAAAACTTGCTGGGTGAGTCAGGGAGATTCTGTGAAAATAGGAGAGAAATTCATGGAATAGAAGAAGGGAATTGAGAAGGAGGGAGTAGGGACAAGAAAAGGAAGGAGGGTGGAAGGAACCTGATCTAGCTTTCCTGTGGACGTTATGTGAATATACCACAGTGAATCTCAACTTCATGGATACCCACAAAGAACTAACTAAAAACAAAACGACAAGACTAAATAAACTGCAGAAAGATCAGTGGAGAGAAGGGAATGGGGTAAGGAAGAGGGAAGAAAAGGGGAAGCACTGAGGACTAACTTAGAACAAATCATATATTCCATGCTTTTGGAATTTTGACAAAACAAACCCAAATATTATGCATAACTAAATGGAACTAATGAAAATGGTAAGAAAAAAATGCCCAACAGGGAATTTCAATGGCTCTTTATGAAAACATACAGAGATAAAATGAAGAAATATTCCAAAACAACCATTCTAAAAGGATTTGAACTTGGAGACTATATCTAGTATTAGTTGATAATTTCCTTTCATTCTCTGTTACATCATTTTATGCAATTTTTTAAGGTAAGGCAGGATCTGGAGTAATAGTCATGAAATACACTTCAACATATTTGCTTGATTTATCTTTTACTGAGGGTTGAACTCACTGAAGTCTATACCCAACCCCTTTTAATCATTTGTTTGTTTGTTTATTTATTCATTTTTATTTTGAGATAGTGTTTGGCTAATTTATTGAAACTAGTCTCAAACCTGTAGTCCTACTGCTGTAGCTTCCCAATTCTCTGACAAGGTGTGCCACAACAAGGCAAAATGTATTTTATTTTGAAAAATATTTTTTTCTATAAACTGCTAGATGTTTGATTATTGCACTAAAGTCACAGCTAGCAAAGATAAAAAAGACGTGAGAGATGATATTAAATTAAAAGTTTACTTTGTCTTTTGTCAAAGGTTTTATTCAATGCTGTCAAGATATACTGTTGTGCTTACAACTCACTTCACTTAGCTGGAAAAGCAAAGACCAGTATGATCAGTTTTATGGCAACAATTAAAAAAAATATTTAGATATAAGGATTATAAATTTGGGCCAAAATCCTAAAATGCATAATCCCAAGTGTCATAATTCTGAATTTTGAAATGCCAAAAGATTGAAATGTTCAATGTATCATCCTATAAAATATAATATAAAGTTATTTATATTTTGGTGTTTTGGTCACAGTAGAAAAAGCTGAATAAAATGCAGGGTAATGAAGAGATTAATTGCAAAACTTCCAGTTGTGGCCCAATGGGGTGCTGCAGAGAGTACATAGAAGATTGCCAACCAGGGAATCCTATTATGAGCACAGTTTATATTGGGAATTGCTTACATAGGCATGGTCAATCACCCATAAGGCTGACCTTACGCTACATCCCCTTGAGAGGTCACATCAGTATCATGGGCCTATGATCCGACTAGAAATGACATTCTTAGCATAGGCTATATGATGTGGTTCAAGGTCCCCAGATATTCAAAGACATTC
The DNA here is from genome assembly GCF_052094955.1 of Ictidomys tridecemlineatus. Lineage (NCBI taxonomy): Eukaryota > Metazoa > Chordata > Mammalia > Rodentia > Sciuridae > Ictidomys > Ictidomys tridecemlineatus. Next base: position 137,220,614 of record NC_135485.1, on the reverse strand, counting down.
CTATGGGCACGGAATTTCAAAGGCTTAGAAGTTACCTTCCAGGAGCAAGGAGAAAAGGGCCTAATTTGGTCAAAATTAGCTGTTCCTTGTCTACTGTCTATATCTCATATTGCATTTATATCTTGTATCTTTTTTTTCTGTTCTTTGAGAACATTTCCATCAACATACTAATATGTGAATATAAAGTAACAAATAAAAAGTGAACATTTCTTTTGATTCAATGTTTTTCTTCAGCTATTGTATTTTTTTGCCAAGAGTTTTATGGGATAATTGTATAAAAATGCTTATCTTGATTTCTTTTCTTGAATCATTCCAGTTGCAGTCCAATCATAACCAACCGATTGTAACAGTAATTCAAGTTGTCTACTAAAATCTCTTGTCCTCTATTTAATAAATAGAATACTTAAATTTGACCTATGTATCTCAGTTCAGGATTACAGTATATAGTTCCTAGTATATAGTTCATCTCGAGAACTAAATATGATCATATGACTCTTTCAGGCAAGTGGAAATTAAAAAAAAATAGAATCAATAAAATTTTCATGTAATTTCTTAGAAAATGTAAATGTCTTACATTTATTAGTTTCTAATTATTACCTGGAATGTGGCTATGAAAGATCAAAATGGATGGTCCTCTCAGAAAATAAGTTAGAAGCCAAAAGATAGAGCCTTGTTAGCCAATTTCATGAGACTGGGATCAACTACCCTGCGCTTGGCACATAAAGATATGCTAATTAGAGTTCTCTAGAGAAACAGTCAATAGGAAATAAAGATATAGAAACACCCCCCCTACACACACACACACAAGCACGTACACCCAGAGAATACAGAGGTATATAGATATATAGAGGTATAGATAGATGACTAGATAAAGGTATACATTTATGAGAAGGGGTTTATTATGGGAATTGGCTCACACAATTATGGAGGTAGAAGTTGCCCCATATGCTATCTGCAAGCTGGAGAGAAAGATAAGTTGGTGGTGTGATTCAGTCTGAATCTGAAGTCCTGAAAATTAGGAATGTTGTTAGGGGCACAGAAAACTAGAAAAAAAAAGCCTAAGAAGAGTAGTGGAGAAAGGGAGCCATGGGTTTTACGCTAAAGGCCTGAACCAGGAGATCCAAGTCTGAAGGCAGGAGAAGATGTAAGAAAAGAGTTATGTCACCATTTCACACTTTCCCCTCTACTCTCAGCAGACTCGAATGACACCTGATCACATAAGGGAGGGGGATCTTCTTTACCCATTCGGTCGATTCCCGTGCTAATAAATTTGGAAGTACCTTCATAAACACACACAGAACTATCATTCTAGCAGATACCTGGCTTTCCATTAACCCAGAAAAGCTGACATATAAAATTAACTATTAAAATGGGCAAAATTACTGTTTTAGTCAGATTTTTTTTTATTGCTGTAACCAAAAGCCCCAACCAGAACAATTAGAGGAGGAAACTATATTTCGGGGCTCATGTTTTCAGAGGTGTTGATCCATACACAGCAGCCTTCAATTTCTAGGGGCCTGAGGTAAAGAAGAATGTCAGGGTAGAAGTGTGTGGCAAAGGAAAGCAGCTGGGGACACGGCACAAGAAAGCAGAGAGAGAATGTCCTCATCATGGGGGGAAAAAAATCCTAAAGGGACACAGACAACTTCTCCTCTAGCCACACCCTACCTGCCTATGGTCACCACCCAGTCAATCCTGCTCAGAGGATTAGTGTACTGATTAGGTTAAGGTTCTTGTAACCCAATCATTTCACCTCTCAACTTTCTTGCATTGTCTGACATGTGAGCTTTGGACCCCTCATGGCCAAACCACACAACTACTCTCCTGCTTTTAGTTACTGATATTTTAAGGTGATTATTAAAACACAGAAGGTAATCTTCAATTTTATAGATCAATGAGGAAAAATTGAAAAACCAGTGCAAAGCATAATCTCATTGTATTCCAATTGAAAGCATCATTTTGTAATTTGTTCTGCATTTCTTAAAAATAATTCTATCAATGTTTCTCTCTTATGTCACTAGCAATCTGTGTCACTTAGTTTCACATGTCACTTTGGCTAAGCCTGTTATTTAACACAACATTAAACCAGGTGTTGCTATGATGGCATTTTGTACATGTGGTTAACATTCATGACAAGTTTGATTCTTAATAAAGGTGAATACCTCAAATAATGTCAGTACCTTTTTTTATGTATTTTGATCTTTAAGTTAATCTGTATGGTATCTAATAAACTGTCCAGAGTATTTTTGAACTGCTGAACGGCATTATAACAGAATTCTTGTTTCTATGACCTACAATGGAATAAAAACAAATTAAGGCATAGCTATAAAATCAGCATCAATTTTAGTTTTAAAATCTGACTAATTTTAATGAATAATCCTTTCTTGTATGATGCTATATCAATTGGTCATAAAGCTTCATTATCTATAATTCATTATTTCAAATAGTTCCAGAGCTCTTGTAATTTTTCTCCTTTGTGTCAATAATGCCTTCCAGATTATTTTATTTCATTTAAGTATTCTATTTTACCTATTGTTTTGGTTATTTTCATTGTTATGGTGTCTCCCCAAAGTGCCTGTTTGAGACAATACTAAAAAATTTACAGGTAAAATCACTGGTCATGGGAACCTTAACCTAAACTGTGCATTATTAATACATTGACATAAATTAATTGGATGGTACCACGAGGCAGATAGGGTACTACTGGAGGGGGTGGGTAACTGAGAGCAGTCTGAGGGATCTTTATTTTGTCCCTAGGAGCCTACCTTAGTCTCTCCCTGCTTCCTCTGGCCTTTTTCTGAGCTGCTTTCCTTCACCACGCCCTTCTGCCACAATGTTTTGCCTCACCTTGGGCCCAGAGTAATGGAGTCACTTGTCTAGGAGTCAGAACTTCTGAAACCATAGCACTAAACAAACTTTTCCTCCTATAAATTTGTTCTTATGAGGTCTTTTGGTCACAGAGTACAAAATCTGAGTAAGACATTTTGGTCACTTGCAGATTATTTTATCGTTTTCATTTTTAGCCAGATCACCTATCATTGAATCTGACACCACCAAACTATCCCACTCAGTGCAGATTTGTAAATTATCCTCCTTAAGTCAAACACTATCTTGGTTTCCAAGATTAATCACATCATAAATCTTCATAATTAACTGTCTTTTTAAAGAATCTTTGATATCTAGTTCTTCTCCTCATTGCTTGTGCCTCTTAGTCTGAGGTCCCATTTTCATAAAATCTCAGCTATGTATACCTATAAAAATTAACGAAATTTTATCTTACAGAAAAAGGTGAATTTCTACATATTCAGTATAACTTCCAAGTCTCTAAATATCACACTCTTCTTTCCACACATCTGATTATCCCCTAAAACATACAGCTCATTGACCCTAGATCTGTGCATTTTATCTCATGTTATATTTTCCCTTGACCTTATGATAATAATTTATCCTCAACATTTCTGCTGATATCATAATAATTGAATGACAAGAACCTGATTAAATCCATTCTGTCAACATCCTGACCTCATCTTAGCTGTTACATATGGCTGTTGAAGAATGAATGAATAAGTGAACAAATAAATGAATGAATGAATAGATAGATAAATACAAACTTTACTGGTCTGAGAGAGAGCCCTTTAGTCTGTCTACTGATTTAAAATGGGTTTTTTATGGCTGGGGATGTAGCACAGAGGAGGAATACTTGTCTACCATGAAAGAGGCCCTGGGTTTGATCCAGTGCAGAAAAACCCACAAAGGAAATTAAATATAAAACAAAAGTAAATGGGCTTTTAAAGCAGCTCTATAACCTTACTGTGTTTATTTAATCTACTTTTCTCACTAATATCTTAAAAGAATTATTTTATACTTTAACTCTGTCTTTAACCTTCGAGACCTCCTTTCTTTTTTCTCAGCCCAGTATGAAATACATATATTTTCCATTTCACTGAGAAAATAAAAGGAATCAGGAAACAACGACTACAAACCTCCCCCAGTCACTGCCAAAGGGCCACACTTGCCAAGGGACCTGAACTTGGCAGAGCATCACTTTTTCTTCACATCTCTACTAAGTTCCAGATACTACAGAAATATATTCCGTACTATTATGGAAAGTACCAAGAACATCCTTCAAGCAGTTTTATTTCTCATCTTCTCCTGCATTATCAATATCTTCTCCCTATTCAATCCTGTCAGCATATGAACATACTGAATTAACTCCTGCCTTTAACACAGAAACACACATTCAATTTTCTGTTGACTTTAGATCTTCCTACTGCTGCTATCCATTTATTTACTCCTCTTTTAGAAAATATTACAATAGATTTATTTTATTGTTTGCCTCCAGTTCCTTTCTTATTATTCTCTCCTGAATCCATTTCAATCATTATTTAAAATTCTAACCCCTCCAACTTTGTTTATTTTGACAAAGTTGCTAATGACTTCCACATTAATAAGTAAATAATCAATTCTAAATGTATAATTTATTTCCCCTACATTATCATTTGCATAATTATTCATTCTATCCTCCTTGAAATATTTTATTTATAACCCTTATTACACCATTGTTTCTTTGAAATAATTTTTGGTTATTATTTATACCTTCTAAGAATCATTGCTTTCTTATCATTTAAAGACTAGAGCACCCCAAAGCCAAGTATGAAAGATCTATTGATACTAAAAGATGAACACATGCAGGTTTCTGGATTTATATATTGTTTATATACTGATTAGTTCCCAACATATATATATATATTTCTAGCTTGACCTTTAACTTCAGACTCTAAGTTCAAATTGATCCACTCAAATATCTGAAATCCATCTCTGAATATTTTCCAAGTTTGCTCTCCCCATTACAGTAAATGGAAATCCCATCCTCTCCATTGCTCTGCACAGAACATTTTAAGACTTACTTAACTTCTTCTTTCTCTTTAATTCAATGTAGAGTAAGAGAGATAAATAAGAAGGTCATGCTATATTGAAAACTTGACCCGGTCTATACCCATATCTTTAGCCATTCTCCACATATCCTTTTCTATGACCTGGATAATAGCAATTTCCTTTCAACATGTTTTATTTCTTTCATCATTTTCCATTAAGAATATTCTCAAAGCATGATCAGGGTTATTTTGCTAAAATATAAGGTAGATGATATTTCTTCTTTTCTTGAAAATGCCCCCAATAACCACCCATCTCTTTGTGTTGTGCCCACATGTCTATATCATCTAGACAGGCTCGATGGTTAAGTCTCTGATGTCATCTAGTGTCCATTGCCAGTGCCTGTCACTCACCACATACTGGCTTACTTCTTCTCCTAGATTATGTGTTGTGAACTTACTCTGGACCATTTCCACTGTTGGAAACACTGTGCAGGTTTCCACATGGCTCTCTCTCACATAATCTTCACTTATAGGCTCCAGTGTCACTTTTCAGTTAAATTGTTTTATGCCATATACAACAGCAATTTGTAGACTGTCTCTACCTACCCATTATCATTCTCCATATACATGCTTACAAATTATATATATGCTTATTTCTTATTTTCATTATATGTTTAGAGACTTATTCTTTATCTCATTTGAGTAGGATGTAAGTTCTGCAGGAATAAGGTGTTTTTCTGTAAATTATACCTTCTTCTTTGTTCCTAGAAGCATAATAAATATATAACATGTCTTTAATAAATGTTAATTGAATGAACGAGTCTCTTGACTTCTATTGTTACTTCCTTTTCCATTTCCAATATGCCATTACTCCCTATTTGCTATTTTACCAAATCCTAATCCTTTCTCATCTTCACGGCTACCATATTTGTACAAGCCACCATCCACTCCTCCACAGATGATTGTATCTACCATCTTATTATTCTCCTTGCCCCATTCTTTCTAGCCTCTTGGAATTAATCCTATAAGAATTATGAGTGAGTTTTGAAAAGAATAAAGTCTATCATGCCATTTTACTGCAGAATCTCCTGCACTGGCTCCCACTGTAAATCAAGCAGTGTGCATACTTCCCACCAAGGCCTGAGAGGTCTACATGATATATTCCTATATGATATTAAAATTCTAACTCTGATTTCATCTTTTACAACTCAATCATTCTCTTTCTATGCTCTCTTCACACTGGTTTGTTTGTAATATGCACTCACCAAATTCATTCTTGAGTCAGATTTTTTATATTTGTGGGTTCTTCATGGAAAATATTTCTGCTAACATGAATTCATGAATACCTCTTTTTGGAAATCCAGGTACCTTTACTAACTATAACCTTCTCAAAGTATCTATCTGTAGGTACACAAGCAATATGAATTATTTTCCCTAAAATTAAAATTACTTGCTATTATCTTCTTAAGTATTAATCTGAATATAATACATCTCATACTAATGTAAATCTTTAAAGATAAGTTTCTTAATCTCATTTTATTTCTGAATCAGAAATACTTAGAAGTGTGTAAGTACCACAGAAGATATTAAATGAATATTGGTTGGCAATTTGTTGTTGACATATAGTTGTATTGAAGTCTTTTATAAAAAACGATGAATGACAAGGTAAAGTAAGAAAATATAATGAAAATACTGATAGCCAATAAAGTAGTGGAAGAGAATAGAAAGCCTAGGAATAGAAGCGTATGCATTGGAGATAATGTCAAATTGCAAAGCTATCATTTAAAGACAATGGAGTAAGTATCCACTAAATGTTGTAGAGAGAACTGGTTATACCATAGAAAGGCAGAATATCCATATCCTTATCTTCCAATACACACATAAATAATATTCAAGGGGATGAAATAGAAAAAAACATAAACATTAAAACACAGGAGAAGAAAATATGAGGAAATTAAAATCTTGTGGTGATAAACATCTTTTGAAATAAGTTTTAAAACTTAAAATCCATGAGGTATAATTTATGATAACTATGTGAGCCTATGTTATCAAGAGAAACAGAATCAATAGGATATGTAAATATAGACTGGGACATAGATATAGAGATGCACATTTAGTCCTAGACCTAGATGTAAATAGACATACGCATAGAGGTTTGCTATAAAGAGTTACCTCATGATTATGCCGACCAGAAAGTTCTAAGAGTTGCCACTGGTAAGGCGAGACCCAGGAGAACTAATGGTATGGTGCCAGCCTGCATCTGAGTCTTAAGTCAGGGTAAGAGTGGTTGCCTGCTCACAGGCAGTCAGGAAGAAGTTGAATTCTTTATTGCTCAGTTTCTCACACTGGGAGGAGCAATGTTCTTTCCTCAGTCTACTGGTTCTAATGGTAATCACATCCAGAATCATTCTGAAACACTGAAAGAAAATTTGTGTTCCCTGTGGAAAAAACAGTTGACACACACAATTAACCCTCATAAGTCCATTTTCAGTTTACTTGGCACACATACATATATTTAATATCTGAACAAAGACAATAACAAGGTTATGATTCTGCCCAACTTGATACAATTGGAAATGCACTGTCTTCTTTCTCAAAAGAAAAGTTAAAGTCTTCTCACAATGTTTAATTTCTCTGTGACATCTCATAACTTAAATGTTATGCTACGAAATTAACAGTATTTAAGTGTGATGACATAAAGTCAATGTCTTACATTACATGACAGATGAATAAGAAAATAAAATGAAGATAATCTACACACCTACATCTATACATACTAAAGCATATTTGTAACAAAACAAGGAAGAACTCTGATGAGAATCACAGTGCTCATCTCTGTTACCAGTCTGCTATTTATAAGTCTCTCCCTTCACTACCCATTCTGCGTTGCCTTTGCCTTCCAAAGTCACGTTAGCATGTTAAGGTTCTTCATCTTAGGCTGTGAACCAGATCTTATCATTGAAAGGTCTGGGTCATTCACAAACCTTCTCGGATTGGGTTGTTTTAGTATTAGTATTTAGTATTTAGTATTTATGGCAATTTAAGAGATGCCCCGAGATCTCTTTTTATTCCCCAAATACTCTTCCTCTACAGGGAAATAGAAATCTGGTTTCCGCTTGGAAGTCAAGATCAATTATCTGTCTACCATTATCTCACATGATAATATCCATTTTCCATCATGTTCCCAGATTTGTATCTCTACAAGTTAACAGGTGCATGGGTAGGCACGAGAATGCAGACTCACCTTCTCATGGGTCCCTCTGTGCCTCTCCTTTCAAAACTACGGGGACTTGAGTCTTAGTCTGGTTATTCTGAAGCTAAAATGGCAGCTTTCAGCGAAATATTATCCTGAAGATAATAAGGTTGACTTTTATGAAAGCTGCCATTAGGGTAGGCTGTTACAATCTCTACAGGCAACATAGGATTGATCTGTTGGAGATAGCTGGAGAGATCACTGTCACTGGACTAGAAAGTCTCTACTACTGGAGACCTCTTCTACAGGCAAACAACACTCTCCAGAGTGTAGGGGCTCAGAGTCTCCGGTTTACTCCATTCCAGTCTTTCTCAGTGTCACCCTCACTTTAACAGTGGACACCCTGCTGCCCAAGTCCCACTCGGGGTGTAATTCAGCTAGGGATAGGAGGAGGTGTTCAGTAGTCCCAGCCCTGTGGTGACAGGAGGTAAGAGTGTCCATCAGCACATATGTGGAAGTTTTCAGGTCCTTCCTTTTGGGGGTGTTTGTGCCAGGAATTTGAATACCTGAGTCCTCCTTTTCTCACCACTTTGTCTAGTAACTTTACAAGTACCCAGTTAAATGCATTGTGCTTGCTAAGTTTCTAAAATATTTGCAAACATCATGTATATAGTCTTCTTGTTCCATGAATTTAATAAGTGGTTGGTTAGAAGTATACAATGGAGATATTTTAAAAATGTCCACTGTCAGATTAACCCATGGGCTCTCAGAATTCCCCAGAACCAAATTCATCCTCAAATTTTTCTTCCTCTAAAACAAAATCTGTATTAGGGTGGGCTGGGTGGCACACACTTGTAATCCTTAGAGCTCAGAAGCCTGAGGCAGTAGGATTGCAAGTTTAAATCAAGCCTCACAAACTTACTGAGGACCTAGGTAACTGTGATACCCTGTCTCAAAATAAAATATAGAAAGGACTGGGGGAGAAGGTTTCAGTAGGGTGGAATAGAGGACATCAGTTTCCTGGCTGCTCCATGCTATGAAACCAAGAAAGAAGGTGGATAGCTTCTCAGCAAGGTGGGTGAACAAAAAGAAATGGTGGGGTCAGGGGACTTTACTGGAATTTAATAGTGGAAACTCAAAGTAGATTGGGGACTCAAGTAGTTGGATAGAATAAACTCTGGAAGAAATTTCCAGCACCACAGATGCTACCACAGAAAGAAACATCATTCAGAACAGTCCCTCTATGAACACAATGGAATGATAAGGAATTTAAAGGAACCCACATTTCTAGAGGGACTAAGGTGTGGCTGGATACAGAGAGTTTAGAGATCAAAGACACTGCCTAATTAAACTGAAAGTCCCACTGCCTAATGGCCCTGCATGGGAAAGAAGCTTCAGTATGGAGAGGACAGAGAAAGAAACCATTATTCAGCTGCAGCAAAGTCAGGAGCTGAGGGAGCCAATTCCTGGCAAAACCAAGTTGGGTCCTAAAAACAGACCTGGCAATCCCACATTGTGTGATATAGAGTGTGCCTAAGTAGCCAGGAGAAAATCACATGTAGAGAGAGGTTTCCACAGGGGACAACTGGTCACTGGAAATTCACCAGATCTCTCCCCACCACCTCAATCCTGGTGCTTGCAGGACCTGCTGGAAGAGAACAGCCTGGCTGGGAATTCCAAATGGTGGGGAACAAGAGACACTGAATTTAGAGACTGAACCCAAGAGGGAAAGTTGGGGTCCATAAGTGACTCAGTGAACTAAGAATTGGCTCTTCTATCATAAGAGTGGAACCCCAGGACCATCTTGAGGTTCAGTCTTCCCCTAAGGACTGGCAATTACTAGGCTTTGGAGGTGCACTGACATAGAATCTCCAGAACAACTGACGTCAAAGAGTCTGGAAACTACCTGATCCTAAACATCCCCTCCAGGAATTCCATTAATGGGATTACCTCTCTCACCCCAGAAATCCTACCTTGAGGGTGGAGCAAGCAGCATACTCCTGACAACACCACTTAACTGCTGAGAAGGGAAGCTGAGGATCTTTTCAACTCCAATGGAACAATTCTTTTCATGGAGATCTTTTTTTAAAATTTCTTTTCTCTGTGTAATTATGACCATAATGGTTCATGTACACTTAAACATAATCATAATTGATATTTTTTCTTTTATTATTTCTACCATTTGTGAAAGCAGTTATTTTTCATGGATCACTTTTTTTAAGGATTTGGAAGTTTATTTAGTATATTTCAGGTTTTTTGGCATTTTTAATGTCTAAAAACTTTATATATTTTTTTCTCTCTTTTATCTGGTTCTCTTGAATCTTTATGTCTTTTCTTCTGCTAAGAGTCAGTCTCTATTGTTCTCTCTTTCACTCTTCCTTTAAATTTTTACCCTGTATAATTTTTTTAAACTAGGGATAGTGGGAACATACCTCAACATTTTAAAAGCTATATATGCAAACCCAAGGCCAATGTCATTCTAAATGGAGAAAAATGGATAACATTCCCTCTAAACACTAGAACAGAGAAGTTCTCTTTCATTACATCTATTCAATGTAGTCCTGGAAAATTGATCCAGAGCAACTAAAGAGAAGAAAGAAATTAAATGGATACAAATAAGAAAATAAGAACCCAAACTATTACTATTTGCCAATGACATGATGTTATATTTAGAAGACTGGAAAAATTCCTCTAGAAAACTTCTATAATAATAAATGCACTCAACAAAGTATCAATATCAATATATAAAATTTACACACATAAATCAATTACATTGTTTTATATATATATATATATATATATATATATTAAGGTGTCATAAAAATACATTGGAGAAAAGATAACCTCTTCAATAAATGGTGCTAGGAAAACTGGAAATTCACATGTAGTGATATATATATATATCACTGATGAATCAACCAAAGGAAAAATTAGGAAAATTATTCCATTCAAAATAGTCTCAAAAAAATTTTGGGAATCAATCTAACAAAAAAGGTAAAAGATCTTTGCAATTAAAACTACAGAACTCTAAAGAAATAAATTGAAAAGACCATAAAAGATGCAAAGATCTCCCATGTTCTTGGATAGGCAGAATTAATATTGTCAGAATGCTAATACCACCAAAACCACTGTACAAATTTAATGAAATTCTTATTAAGGTCCCAATGATAGTCTTCATAGGAATAGAAAGAGCAGTCATTAAATTCATTTGGAAAACTAAGAGGCCCAGAATAGTCAACACAATCCTCAGAAAGAAGAGTGAAGAAGGAAGCATCAGAACACCAGACTTTAAATTATAATATAGTGCTATAGCAACAAACACAGCATGGTATTGTCACCAAAAACAGACATGAAGACCATTGGTACAGAATAGAAGACACAGAGACAAACCCACATAAATTCAGTTGGCTCATATTACACAAAGGTGCCATAAACCTACATTGGAGAAAAGATAACCTCTTCAATAAATGGTGCTAGGAAAACTGGAAATTCACATGTAATAAAATAAAATTAGAACACTATCTCTCACACTGCACAGAATTCAACTCAAAGTGGATTAATGACCTAGGCATTAGACCAGAGACCACCCTGCACCTCCTAGAAGAAAAATTAGGCCTAACACTCCCATCATGTCAGCCTAGGAACTGAAATCCTCAACAAGATTTCTAAAGCCCAAGAAGTAAAATCAAGAATCAGTAAACGGGATGGTTTCAAACTAAAATGATCCTTTACAACAAAGGAAACAATCAAGAATGTGAAAAGAGTCTACAAAATGGGAGAAAATCTTTACCACCTGCAACTCAGATAGAGCATTAATCTCCAAGTTATGTAATGAATTCAGGGGATGGGGATGTGGCTCAAGTGGCAGTGTGCTCACCTGGAATGTGTTAGGCACTGGGTTCGATCCTCAGCACCATATAAATATAAAATAAAGACATAAAACAAACATTAAAAAAAACTCAAAAAATATAACACCAAAAAACCCCCCGCAATAAGTATATGGGCAAAGGGGCTGAATAGGCACTTTGCAGAAGAAGATATACCATCAATCAAAAAACTATGAAAAAAATTTCAACATATCTGGCAATTAAAGAAATGCAAATTAAAACTACACTGGAATTTCATCTCATTTCAGTTAGAATGGCAACTATCAAAAATACAAGTAATAATAAAGGTTGTCAAGGATGTGGGGCAAAAGGCACTCTTACACATTACTGGTGGCACTACAAATCAGTGCAACCATTATGGAAAACAATATGGAGATTCTTTAGAAAACTTGGAGTAGAACCACCACTTGACACAGTTATCTCACTCCTCACCAAAGGACTTAAAATCAGCATAGTATAGCGACTCAGCCACATCAATGTTCATAGCAGCTGAATTCCCAATAACTAAACTATGGAAGTAGCATAGATGCCCTTCAGGAGATGAATTGATAAGGAAAATGTGGTACATATGCACTATGGAATATTACTCAGCCATAAAAAGAATGAAATTATGCCATTTGCCAGTAAATGTATGGAACTGAAAACTGTCATGGTAAGGGAAATAAGCCAATCTCAAAAAACAAAGGCCAAATGTTCTCTTTGATGGGCAGATGCTGACTCACAAAGGGCGTAGGGGGTAAGGAAAGGGTAGTTTCACCAGAATGGACAGGGAGAAGTGGGGAGCAGAGAGAGGGATCAGAATGGGAAAAACTGTAGAATAAATTGGACATAACTTTCCTATGTTCATATATTAATATACAACCAGTGTAACTCTATAACATGTCTAACCAAAAAAATGGGAAGGTATACTTCACGTATATATGATATGTCAAAATACATTCTACAGTCATGGATAACTAAAACAACAATTTTTTAAAAAAGGGCTGGAGTTTAGTACTCTGTAGTTATGTACCCCTGGTTTCAATTCCTGGTACCAAAACCAAAACAAAATTGATATTAGTTTGGCATCTCTAGGACCAATACTATGATATATTATATTAAATGCTAATTTAACATAGATAATTCTAAATATAATTTACAAATCACTATTCTATAATTGAAATATATATATATATATATTACCTAAAAAATATGTATATTGCAGAAAAAAAAAATATATATATATATATATATGTTACTGAAGTATGCCAAGTGAAAATTTTGCAAATATATATTTGTGTTATTGTTTATATTAGCTCAGCATTTCATTGTTGGTTTTCCAAAATTTTGAATTTGATAGTAATTGCTTTTTCTTTAATAAAACTTAGCGTAATATCAATGCAGAACGTTAAAGAGAAACACATTGTTCTCCATACTATTCAGACTGTTTCTCAGGCAGGCTAATACTTAAAGCATTTCTGATTTGAAATCTTATTTTCCCAATTATGGGTGAAATTAGTTTTCTGGGTATATTTTATTTGTTGAACTCCGTTCTACTCTCAGTGAGACAAAACTGTTACCCATTGGCCATTCCATTGACTTAACAAAAGCTTTTTGGCAATGGTGGCTAAAGAGCAGGAGATTATATTTTTAAAAAATCAGTATGGACTAAATTGAAATTAATCGTTTGAGAGTTTTACTGCTTCTCTGCCTTTTTCCTGTATTCTAACTCATGGATTCATTGGCAAGGGTCATGATAATACTTTCTCATTTGTATCTGAGATGGCATTAATTTGTTAGCAATTTTAAATGAAGCTTGTACTTCAACATCTCCATTTAGGTCACTCTTCAGCAATGTAGCCTGTATGCCAGGTGTCCAGCAAGGGAATTTTTATATCACCAGTGATCTCCAGGACACTGGTAGAAAGTTTCCTCACATTCAAGTCAAGGTGTACAGTACCTGAAACATTTTAAAGCTGAGTCATTATCAGCAAATAACTCAACTCGTATGTGCTTTACAAAACCTGGAGTTGCTTTGATCCGCCCCCTGTATGGTTAATGGAGCCAGCAATATCATAGTTAATGAAGACTGTACAAGTATTCACAGCTGGAAGATACATTTGGAGAATATTTATAATAACTATAGTAATTGTTTTTATTTCACACAATTTTTTTTTAGTTTATTCAGTCCTTTGATGCAGACGGATTCCATTTGAAATGGTATTTATCTTATAAATAGCTGTGTATATAGTTTTGCTTTAAATTGGTTTTTAATTTGTAGCTGTTTCTCGGTAGTTTTTGAGACCAGTGGGGAAATTTTCAGCTCTTCTTTCCCGAATTTTTAATGAATTCACAAAGTTGAAAGAGGTGATGATTAGAATAGCTTCAGATTAATTTTGAACAGACAAATCTCCAAACTCGAAAAAAGAATCACAATACAAAAAAATGTAATGGCATATTAGAGTACAGAAAGCTAATTTCCTGTTGCTGTTACAGATTCACTCACTAAAAATGTCAGGACAATCTTATTTCATAATTTTAACATAACAGTGGAGAGCTGTTATAATAGAGCAAGTATTTATGATAATTAGGTTTTGCTGAATAATGTGGTTCTTCAAAGATGATAGTTGTGGATATTGATTTTCCAAATGGACTGAGCCATTGATTGAATGCAATTTGAAGAGGGACCAAATTAGTCTTTTGAATTTACCTGGGGCTGCTACCAGTGAAACACATTATCAGAGGGATACCATAGCTATTGTTCATAGGTCAAGGACTCCCCTGTTTATTGGATCACTTGTGGGATCATTTCTTTGTTAATCATGTTTACCTGTAAAACCACAAGTGGCTACAAGGATGTTGCTCCAGGGATTGGGATTTTTTTTTTCTTTGCTAAAATAAATGAATTCTGGTATTGAATAAAAATGCTAAGTTTTTTGATTCATATAGCCAATTAAGGAAGTAGAAAGTCAATAAGATTTTGCAAATACAAGTTCTTATTGTAATAGAAGAGAAATTTTTTTCTGCAGAGACAACTGACATGATAATAAGACAAATAAAGAGTCCTCAGGTAGAAAACATCTTTGTTTGAAAACAAAAGCAGATTATTCTTTAATTCTTATTAAGCAAAGAGATCTGCAGCCACAGAGACTACTGTAAACATATTAATGAAATTCTTTATAAGATTCTAAACATTTTTTTTCATATTTTGATCTTTCAAAAATTATAATATCAAAGTTTTATTGAATAGAGAATGTTTAATTTATTTTTAATCAAATATGATACAATTTTCAATAAATAGAAAAATCTAACATTCTATAAAAACATAATCCAATTTGCTTTTTTATTGACAATCTGTCTGCAGCATGCAACATAGGTTAGAAAATAATGTATAATTAAATACAGTATTTTTCTTTAATTTGATCTTAAGATATAACAATGAGAAATGAAGTTGAGTATTTCTAGTGTGTCTCTCAGATACATTTTAATTTTCTTTTCTTCATGTATTAACAATGACCAAATCTGCAGTTTAACAGATTATCACTCTTGTGCATACACCTATAAATTTATTTCATTAGTCCAGGTATAAATGCTTTCTACATAGTATATCCATTTTGAATATGACATTGAACTGACATTAATATACATTTTATATTTAGTATTTTTGAAATTTGCTAAGATAACATCTTAAAAGCACAAGTAGAAAAAATTTATTTTCTTCTATTTGATAAATAATAAGGAGAATATGTTGTTTAACCTTTATGATGTTAAGTAATCTTGGTTGTTTTATTTCTACCAGCATTTATTGGTGTTTATGAGACACTTCCTCTTAGGCTAGGTTCTCCATTTTATGTATTCATATTTTCTATCTTGTACATATTGTATTTTATTTAACTTTATAATTTGTATGTTGATATTTCATTATACACACAAACACATATCTACACACAAATATATATACGTATATATTTATTTCTTTAGACACTATGAACATATAGCCTGTATATCTATTAAATCTCAATACACATGTTTACTGCAGTTTTGGATAATTCTAGCATTAGAGTATGAAAATTTTTCTTTGCCAGGTTTTTCATTATAGTTCAATGTAGCTCCTATATGTTTAATCAAGTCATTTTATCATCTTTATGTTTATTCTTATTTCTTGGTTCAGTGTTTTTTGATCCATTTTCCATTTCAAAAATTCTTTCTTTTACTGCATCCACTGGAAGATTTAAGCTTATAACTAAGCTTTATTTTTATTCTCATATCTAATAATCTTTCTTCTAGAAATTATGATTGTACACTTTTTCCTTATAATTCTATTATACCTGATCCTTTTATCCCACATTTGAGGACTTAATTCATAATTACTGACTTATTGTTAACATTTTATTTTTAATCAATATTATAATTAAAATTTCTGCAACTATTTTGATGGATACCCTGAAAATTATATATATTTTGCCATTCAACTGTAATACTAACACTTTCTTGTGTTCCTGAAAATAATAGTCTTTCATGACCTGTGGTAATATTATTATCATAAACTTTAATTGTATTTCTACTGCATTATTTTAAGGAACTTATAATTCATTTTAGAAAATCCACATAATAAGCAGTTTTTTCAAGGTTTTTACTTCTTCTTGTTCCTTCCTGAATTTCCAAGTCCCTCTGTGCTATTATTTTCTTCATGCCTAGAAAATGCCAATTAGGTTTGTAATGGAATCTTCAATGCAGATATGCTATAATAAATTCTCTAAAATACTTATTTTAATTAAAAATGCATTTATTAGGTAAGTTGAATAAAAACATCTTTTGTTTTATTATATATTTTTGTATCTCATCATATCTGGATAGAATTCTACATTGTGAGTTTTTTTTCTTCTAACACAATAGGATTCAATTATCTTCTGGGTTCTATTGTTTTGTGAAACACTTTGTGGGTGTTTTTTCTTTTATTTATTTTTTCTTTTTTTGATGCTGAATGAAGATGTCACTATCTCTAGACACTTTTAATATTTTCTCATTATATTAGATTTTTATCAATTTTTAAATTTTACTCACATTTTCCAATGATTTTTTTTTTCTGTTTGGCATTTACAGAGCTTCTTCTGTCTGTGGACTGTTATAGTAATTTTGAAAAATTCTCAGCTAACAGTCAATATAGTGTTGTTTTTCTTCATTTTCTGTGTCCTCTCCTTCTGGGACTCCATTTGCTTGTGTATGAGAATCTTCCTTATATCTATGAAGGGGAGAAGTTTATTACAAGTCCCTGGCAACTTTACACATTGCACATAAGACGGAGGAGAAAGGGTCAAGTGCATGTTGACTCATGTCTTGACAGAACACCTGTGATTCTCCCATGAATTTAGAAAGAGGAGCAATTTTGTAAGGAGTTGTGACTGGCCATTCCTCAGCTGCCTCACTAAGTTTCAGGAGGTGCCCCATCTTACAGGGGTCTGCCACAAGGCAGGAAATACACTCCTGCTCCCTGTGGGGCATGGGCTTTACAACTTGCACAAATTTAGATATAAAAAGAGACCATAAAGCCAACATTGGCAGACTACAGTCAATCTCTGTGACAAAGCAACTCACTGCATGTGTCATCTGTCACCTGGCCCCTCCACATCATAGCCATTTTATTGGACAAGGAACAAGAGGAGCGGTCACTATGCTGATCTTCTTTATGTCACCTGTGTAAATCCATGTAAGTCCCTTGTCTGCTATCAGCCAAATCCACGCCAGGGAAAAGTCAACCCAGGGCTTTTTATCAATGCTGCTCCAGGATCACCTGACTGCATGGCTTCCACAGATCTCTTTTGCTCTGCTTTACTTTTTTAAAATTATTATTTTCAACTGGGCTTTACTTGTCTCTCTGTTCACCTTGTTTATCATTCATCACATGGAATCTACTCCTAAATTCACCTATTAAATCCTTAGTTTTAGATATCACATTTATTGAAAAACTTGTTTTCCATCTAATTTCTGTTATCCATTTCATTACTGAATTTGTCATTTTTCTCTATTTTACAGAACATGTAATTATATTAATTTTAAATTTCATGTCCATTAATAAATGGATCATTCATTATCTGCTTCTGTGGTCAAGTTTTGGTCTAAGAGTTCATTCATATTTTCTTTTGCAACAAATAGTGATATTGATTGAAAAGTCAGATGTTTTCATAACAATATAAGTAGCCAATATTTCATTTGACCCTGCAGAAAGGGGTGCCCTATTCTCTGTGGTGCACTTTGGTATGTATCTGTATCATATATGTGTGTATATGTATATATGTGTGTATATGTACATATGTGTATATATATATATATTATTTATACTTGTGTGTATGTATATACACACACACATATGACTTGAAGTTTTAATTTCTCTTATTCTTTGTTCGTGTCTTGTCATTTTATTTTATATTTGACTCCAATTGGTGCCCTTCATATCCAACCAAACAGAGATCTTACCGTGATGCTTCAGGATCCTTATTCCTCAGCAATATTAAAAACCTTATTGTACAGTAGTACAGCCGATGATAGTGTAACTCAGTTCTTGCCTGCCATACCATGTCCTCATATCTTTTCTTTTTACCTTATAAAGGAATAATTTCTACACATCCAAGTATTGACCTTTTTTTCACTTTATTTTTGAGAGAAAAGGCTTAACTTCTTTATTAATTTTAAAGAAATGAGCCCTGTGGCCCAACAACTCCACTTATACTCCACTCTTCCCAGAACAACTTAGGGCTCTATTGAGTTGAGATTTTGTTTTTTTTTAATTGTCATTAGATGGGATCCCACTTGGGTAATCTCTTTGAAATTTGAATCAAACATGGTATTGATTTCAAAATGAGAATTCATTTACAAGCTTGAAAGTACATATCCAATCATGAAACGATTAGGAAAAGTAATAAACATTGATAGTAAAAGTTTTCTCTAGCCCCCCTTATCTTTTCAACAATTTTCAGTATACAATTAGTATTATTAGCATAGACAGTATAATTCTGTATTCTATTTTACAAAAGATTTCTAGAACTTATTCAATTTCATAGTGAAATATTTATATCTATTGAAGAAGGCTCTCGTTGCTACATGGAGTAATATACATCTTTTTGTTTAATTCTAATGTGGAGTTCCAGGAGACAAGAAATTTGGATGTTATTGATGAATTTACTCAAAGATTTTTCAATGAATCTGTATGTTTTATCCATCTAATAATGGTAATATTATGATTTGCCAAACATACATAAGTAACCTGCTCCCTGATACATTAAAACTTAAATCCAAATTTTTCTTAGTTTTATTTTTTTAATATGTCCATTTTATCACAATTTTTTCCCTAACATTCTAGAATGATTGCATTGCATAGTTTTATGTTGATGTTTATTTTTGGTGTAGGACATAAGGTTTAAAAAACAAATGAAAAGAGGCATAGTCACACAGATATATAAAATGTAAATTATTTACAAGTCAAAATATATTTCTTCTTAAAATAATCTTCTTTTGCAGAAGTACTAGAAGCAGCCACAAAAATAGAAAGATATTGAGTTAAGGTGGAGGAGCTATCAAAATTGGATCTGCATATTATATATGAAATTAAATTTCAAAAATAAATATGGAAGTCAACCCAGATATCACTTCAGAGAAAAAATAGTAGTAAATTAAATTATCCAAAACATCTTCTTTAAGCTACACTGTGTGTTCTCTCTTCAATTTGTATAAACTTATCTAAAAATATCAACATTGTAATTCATTTTTCTCAAAACATCTGAGAACAACAATAGAAATAATAAAATTATTTATGTTGTTTATGTTTTAATTTTTTTCGGTCAGAATTTGCTAATAACTCATAATTTACATTCACTTTTCTGAAGAGAATGATATAAAGACTGTCCCGTTAGGAATGTAAAGATGATATAAAGGAGACTTCTCAGGCTGGAGACGTTACAAACTTGTGGATTCCAAGATAAAGAAATAATTGTGTATTTCTACTAGCAGTGAAGGGTATGGCAGGTAAGCAATATCAATTTTGCAACCAGGATGGCAAAAAAGAAAAAATCATATTTCCTCCAAAAATGCATCTACAGAAACAAATCCAACAGATAACAGAGAAAATTTTTCTGTCATTAAGGTAGCTTCTCTCCTGGGAGTGGTCAGGTGGTTTGGAGGAGGCATCTGAGATACCAACAACTAAGGAGAAAAATTACCTAAAGGGAAGGGGTGAATCAAAAGCATTTTTTGAGCACTGTCACATTAAGCCTTTGGTATAAGTGGAAAGCAGAGGCTTTGATGGGTTCTTAAGATCATCACCGTATTCAAAGGACTAAGAATAATCTAGAACATCTATTTTCATGGGTAAGATTGATTTTCCATATTAAAACATTCTGAAACCTCCCCCCTAAAAAAAGGACTTATGAGATGCATGTGACCTAAGAAAGTGCAAGAATATTAATATGACAAGTTCAGAAGCAAATTACAATGAAATGTGATTGAAATGGAGTTGAGAAAATAGAAAAAAATAGTGTGGGTGGATTTAAAAATTTTGTTAGTAGAAGAAAAGAATAAGTTTGAATAAAAAACGTAACTTGAGATGAGCATGAATGAAAACATAAGGCCAAGAATTAAAACAGTATATTTTGGGGCAAAGATAATAGAAAAGGCAGAGAATAAGTTGCTTTAGATAAGAAATAAGGAAAGGGAGACGACTCTTGAGTGGTATATGACAGGTGGACTATTTATTTTATTTTTTAAAGAGATAGGAAAGAATACAAGAACAGTTGAGGATCTGCAGCCGAGGAAGCATGAAAGAGACCTTTAGGCACAGTGTAGAAATACAAAGAAGAGTACATTTTGTCTGCCCTGAAGGTTCCCATGTTAAAATACAGCAACTGTTATCTCAGTATCAATTTAATTTATTTCTGTAGAATAATTTAAGCAAATTTATGTAGAATAATTTTAGCAAAACTATAGAAAACAATGTGGCAAAAATGTTATTGAGTGGAATTGGCCTTTATTTTCTCATTCTTAATACCAGTTTTCATGCATTTTTTTAGAATGACTAATTTTTTATGTACTCTCCTAATCAAAATTATAATTTTGTATCATGCAACTCTAATTTCTTATTTAAATTAAAATTATTGCTTTCTTCATTATATTTATCTCTTCTCTGCTTAAAGTTTAAAACTATTGAAGCTAAAGACTAAATACATAAAAGAAATATGTCAGAAATTTCTTAACACATCAAAATCAGATGAAATATTGATTCATTTAAATTTTGAATCCTCCCCGTTCACCCCATCAGGAAACTACTATTAAAATTAAAAAAAAATCTAAATAAACTTCAATGTTAAAAAATCAATAGATATTATCCATATGAAAAAATTAAAAACTAATAACCAAGATAAATCTGAATGATCTACCTTCTTAACTAAAAATTGAACAAGAAATATTATAAAGCATTTCACCCCACAAACGCCTAAGAATCTTTACAGCTGTATATTTTAAGGACATCTTTATTTCTTTTATCAAATTTTACTTGTTACGATGCTGGGTCCTGAACCCAGGTCCCTACAGGTGCTGGGCAAGTGCTCTGCCACGGAGGGGCACCCGCTGGGGGGACTTCCTCCTTGAACTTGGTTTCTGTAATAGCCTCCTTTCTTGTGTGCACTTTTCTACTCTGGACGACTCCCTTACTCTGTGCATCTATTGAAAACCTCAATTTAACACGTGTCATGAAGATTTTCTGATAGGGCAAAACTGTTTAAAAATCTCTTTTTCTCCTCTGATTTATGGCCTCTGATCTTTGAGAATTTGCTAATCCTAATTAACTGAATGAGATTCCCTGTGGACTGACTCAGAATATAATTTATTTCACATTCAGAAAGGCACATAAAGTCACTAATTCATGTGACAAGTGAGACAAACATTTTGCTATCTTCTACCTCACTAAATCTCAGACTGGAATTTGTCAGGCTAATATTTTATACTCAAATGGGGGAAAAGAGCAGATTTTAATCACAAACTGCTCACTATTAAACATTTTATATTCTTTAATGTTACAGAAATATCTCCACAGATATCTAAATATTATAGATTTCAGCATGTATAAATCTCTAGTTGGTCTTCACTTGTGTCTCGAACCAACTATGCAAAAGAGTGTGAGGCAAAACCCATTGATGGCAAGATCACAGCGAAGGAAAAAACAGGACCCTCCAATGGCGTTTGTTCAATGAACAACTGTGAATGGGTAACAGGCCAAGTTGCTGGTGAAAGGAGAAGACCACCATTAACCACCCAGTCTTGCCAGTGGAGTGGCCTATGCTAGGAACAGGAGTTGTGTCTAAAGTAGTCTGAAGACAAATTTGAGTATTATCCTAGAGATTAATCCAGTGTATAAATATCTACAAAATGTTGAAAGAGTTTATGTGAAAGATTGCATTTTCAAAGTTTTCATGTGAGTTATTAGAACAAGGAAAGATGTTCGAATATAATTATAATATAATATTATAATTTCACATGATTTAATACTACCTCATGAGGGTATGTAGGATATCCACATAGCTATTTCTCATATTTAAATATATGTTCAGAAAAGTTTATGAAATTGATGTGATAATTAAGTTTATGTGGTTAACTTAGCTATCTTACAATGCCCAGATGTTTCATTCAAACAGTGTCCTAGAGGTTTTGGTAAAGGTATTGGCTTTTGTTATTGTTGTTTTCTTATTTTGTTCTTCCAAATGTGATTAACATTTAGATGAGTACATTTTTTTTTTAACATGGGATGGAACCCAGAGGCACTTAACCACCCAACCATATCCCCAGCTCTTTTTAAAAAAATTTTATTTAGAGACAAGATCTCACTGACTCACTGTGTTGCTCAAGGCCTCACTAAGTTTCTGAGGCTACCTTTGTATTCATGATCCTCCTGCCTCAGGCTCTGATGCCTGAGCCCTTGAGATAACAGGTGTGCACAACTGTGCCTGGCCACAATCAGATTTCAAGTAAACAGAGCCCCCTTCATAACACAGGTGAAACTCATCCAATCAGTCAAAGGACTTCAGAGCAAAAACTGAGGGTTCCTAAAAAATTCTGCCAAACATTGCAAATATAGATATCCTTCCTGGTTTTCTGTCTGCCTTTCCTATTCTGTGGGCTGCAGACTCAAGACTACACCATCAATATCACCTGAATTCCCAGTCTACCTGGCTACCCTACAAATTTCAGACATACCAACTTACACAATTATGTGAGTCAATTCCTTAAAACAAATGTGTCTGTTTATACAGAGAGATATATCTAGATCTAAATGTCTCTCTCTTCCCTTTCTCTGTCTTCATACACACACACACACACACACACACACACACACACACACACACACACACACAGAGTCATATAATATACAATGTATGATGATAGTTGGTAAACAGTAGACCGAATACATGAGAGAGTGTCCCATGAGATTATAGTGGGGCCGAAAATCTTCTGTCATCTGACAGGGTGGCCCTTGTAACATCCTATAACAAGGCACTACTCCCATCTTTGTGATGATGAACATACATACAAATCTTTTGTAACTCTAGTTGTATAAAAGCATAGCAATACAATTATTACAGTATATAATAACTAACAAATGACTGTGTTCCTAGTGTGTGTGTGTGTGTGTGTGTGTGTGTGTGTGTGTGTGTGTGTTTACTTCTATCTTTAGTTTAGAATCTACTCCTACCTTTAAAATAATTCACTGTGTAACATTATGCCATGTTATGCTGGTGAAAGCCTTGGAATTTTCATTTTTACCTCCTCTTTTGATTTAATCATGAGGCCATGTAGGATGATTCATCTATAACACTGAGGTGTGTCTAAATATACTGTGGTATTACACGATACCAAAATTCCCTAAGAATGCATTCGAACATATGCATGTTACATGACACTTGACTTTGTGTATCTTTTCCTGCAAAGGTTCCTAGGTTTGCCAGGGGTTTGGACTACACAGAGCTGCTACAGTAGACTAAATAGCATTAGGTCAGCTGCAGAGGAAAGAGGAACACTAGTATCACTATCAGTTGCATTAATACAGTGAGATAGAACACTTGCCCCACGCAAGCAAAGTAGAATTGTTACCCACAAATAGCAAGAATAAACAGGGACCCAGGATCCATAATGAGCTAGAACTTCGAGTCTCAGAACTACCTGTGCAGGGAACTTGGTTTCTGGTCTGTGCATGCCACACATTTCCTCATGGGTGAGGGACCCAGGAAGTACTTTGCCACAAGGTTTTATGCCCTTGGAAAAACTTAGATTGCAAATTCCAAGCGTTGCCAAACATCCCGTTCTGGGAAGGACATAGACATAGTATAAGTTATTATAGAGAGTTCTTCCACATCTCAGAGCATTGGATTCTCAGTCAAATGTGTGCTTATCCTGAGACTGAGAACAGTTTGGAAAAGAATTGAATCAATCATTGCCATCTGAAGAGCAGACCACCAATAATATATGTCATCGCTTCCTGTCCCTATATTAATAGATGGACATTTATTGTATTTGCCTGTTCACTGTGTTTCTCTTGAGTACTCCGCCTGATAGAGTGAATAGTGACATTGTTTCTAGAAGATAATGGCCCATGCATAGACTGCCGTAAAGATCTGTGAACCCGATCTATTAAAAACTCAATTATAATTCAAATATAAAGGTCAACAGTGACATTTAAAGGAGAATTTTCACAGTAATTGTGGTGATAGAAACCATGTTGAAACATACAGAGAAATCGGCACCATCTAAAATAGGAAAGTCAAGACATGGGGGATTTTTTTGAATAAAATTTCTGTTAAGAGAAAGGATAGAGACATAAGAGAAAAATAAAATGGAGGCAATTATTCATTTGCTGGTTTTAGGTTAGAAAACACTAGGGATATAAGAAGATAAACTAGCAAAGGAAATGTGATCAAGAACCTAAAATAAGAAAAAAAAAACAATTGGCTTGTAAATATTCTAGGGGGAAAAAGGGGGAGCAAATAGACAGAAAACAGGTGGAATGCAACAATTTGTGCCAAAAAGAAATATATAAAGGAAGAGAGTTCACATGCTATATTAATAGTTTATTTAAATGTCTACCTGTGTGGAGAATAAACTGGAAAAACTGACTCACAAATACACAGAACACTTAACAGTTTGTAGTCTTATTTTTCCTAATTGTGATTAATTCATTTTATAAGATGCCTTCCATGTAAAACACATGCTAACAACAAGAGCTAAACTGTGGAACCAATCTAATGCCCTTCAATAGATGAATGGATAAAGAAACTGTGGTATGTCTACACAATGAAATATTACTTAGCATGAAAAGTGAACAAAATCATGGCATTTGCAAGTAAATGGATGGAGTTGGAGAATATCATACCAAGTGAAGTAAGCTAATTCCTCCAAACTAAAAGCCCAAAGTTCTCTCTGGTATGTGGCTACTGATCCACAATGGGGAGTGTGGGGGGAAAATGGAAGAAGTTTGATTGAGCCAAGGGGAGGGAGGGAACGGAAGGGGGCATGGAGGTAGGAAAGATGGTGGAATGAGATGAACATCATTATGCTAGGTACATGTATGACTGCACATGTGGTGGAACTCTACATCGTATACAACCAGAGAAATGAAAAGATGTGCTCCATTTGTGTACAATGAATTGAAATGCTTTCTGCTGTCATGTATAACTAATTAGAACAAGTAAAAAAAAAATCAAAAAGGTGTTAACAAATAATATTTGTTGGGAATAAATAAAAGGTATTTTAGGAGGATACAGTTACATAAGAAAGGTGAAATGATACATTTACAAAGTTAACTAAAAATCTTCAAAGTATAAAAAAAAATTGAAAAGGAACCATGAGAGGAAAGGTCGAAGAGAGACTCAGTCTGAGTGCAGGTGGATCTGGAGATCCCTGGGGAGGCCCATTTGGATGATGCTCACTTTTTCTGTCAAGTAGGAAGTAGAGAGGAAGCTGACTAAGTAATGTGGAGAAACTGGGAAGCATCAATGGCTCATTCAAAATCCTCCTTTTGCTGGTGACTATAAAAATATACAGGCCTGCTTAAAAGAATGACAGACAATAAGAGTTAACATTTCATTCACCTACTTGAAGCCTGGAGAATATCTACATGATCCTGAATAGTGAAAAACTTAGGGCAAAGGTTTAAATGCTAGAAAACAGTTTTGATAAAGAAAGTCCTCATGAACAGTGACATTTGACATAACCTGTTCAGTAGGAAGATTTAGATAAACAGATGCATTCTTCCAAGAATATTATAAGGCTGAAGATGTTATGACCCAGGGACTTACAAGAAATATTCACTGGATCATGAAGCATACAATTTGGCTGAAACAGCAGCATGAAAGTAAGTGGGAACTCTTTATAACCAGCACTAGATCCTTGAAATTTTTTATTACATTCATTTTTTTTGTCCTGCATATTTGATATACCACTGAATATTTCTCAAAAAAAACTGGGATATTTTAAGTACAACAAAGAGTAGAATGTAAACATGCAAGGATACCAAGGATAGCCACCAATTAATCCCCAGTCTCCCTGAATCATGCACTATAGAGTGTGAAACTGCACATGGCTCCCCCATCTAACATTACAAGGTAATAATGATTCTCACTGGAATAGCTGAGGTTAAGACATATACAAAAAGTAAAATATTGTCATGTTTCATAAAGAATCCAGGGAAGTCTTTCCATGTCATACTACTTACATGGCTATTATTTAATTTAAAATATCTGGCTCGATCAATTAGCAAAATTAAATCCTTTTTATTACATCATATGAGATTGTATCACTAAATCTGAAATGGAAGTGAAAGGAGAAAGCTACATATTTTGGAAAAAAATTTCATTTTCTCAGAGTTGCTAAATAATTATCTATTGTGCTACTGGTCACTAAGGGCTACTTTCAAGGTGATTTTCTAACTTAATTTGATTAGATATATAATGGCATTTAGTTTTGAATTTTAAGGGAGATATATAAAATATACATAAAATATAAAATATATGGGAAATATGTCTTTCCTTGTAGCTGGCCTTTTAAGATTTCTAATACAAAGTTTTTTTGATCTGTGCCACTAAAATGTGTACTGAAACACCATCTGGGTCAAAGCTCACTGTTCTTTATTTAGGATTTCTTCATTTCTCTAATTTTTAGCTGTGTTTGAATTTTAGCTCACATATGAAAGCATTTTTATGCAACCCATGACAATACTGAATATAAGAAATCATACAAGTTCTGGATGAGGGATGCAGCTCAGTTCTAGAGTCTTTGCCTAGAAAACATGAGGCCCTGGCTCTGTCCCCTGAACTGGAGTCCTTATCATCAAAGATAAATGAAATTATGCAGGTTATTTGTAAATGTCTCTTAATAAAATGTACTTTAAAATGTTTTGCCCTGATTCGTAGGATCAAGAGTGAAATATGTATGTTTTCAAATGCTTTATTGTAAAGTGTCATGAAAGTGATAACATGATGATTACATAAAAATAAAGATCTTTCTTTTATTTCTAATACTGTTCTTTTCTCTATAACACATTTCAGTGAATCACTTATTCTAATGACAATGTCAAACACACACACACGAGAAGATAAACATTTGTTCTTTTATGGGAAATCATGCTTGTGATAGTCAGAGTATTCAAATATGCATTCATTTGATTAAGATCTGTCTAAGTATAAAAAGACAGTATTTGACCAACCAATAGCGTTACCAGTATCTAGCCAAGAGTCTACACTGAGCTCAATAGGTGATTATAATAAAGTACTTCAAAATGGATTTGTGATCTTCAGGTATAATCTAGAAAATTCAAATTAACTTAATATGTTTCAGAATTCTATATCCTGATAATTGGAAATTTTGTACTACTGGTAAAATCAGAAATTTAAAGAGATTATACCAAGTTGCCCATGTATGCTTTCAAAGCTAGAGACTTTCATGTAGATATTGTCATTCCTAATGCTCACTGCAGCCTATGATACATTGGAAAGAAAGAACTAAGATGTTTAAAGTAAATATATTTTGCTTCCACTATATATATTTCTAAAAATAAGCCATATGAAGTGATACCTTTCTAATCGAGTGTCACTAATGTACCACTAATTGATGATACATAGTTCTGTATGGAATTTCTAGGCCAAGTCCACATTAGTAATTTTGTAACTGCTACTAATTATCACATTATTATATGCAGTGTTTATTTAGTGTGCTTGATGTCTTTTTTTTTAAAATAAATGCAGTTAAGGGTTATTCATTTAAAATTTTTAAATAGTCAAAATTGGAAGATAAAAATTGAAGTTTGGAAAAGTAATTTGCCTCTCAATTGAAAATACTGAGAATGAGAAGCAACTAATATAGAATGAGCTGATGTCAAAAGTCTCTTTTTTAGCCAGGCACTGTGGTGCATGCCTGTAATCCTAGTGGCTTGGGAGGCTAAGGCAGGAGGATTCTGAGTTTGAAATCAGCCTTATCAAAAGTGCAGTGCTAAGCCACTCATTGAGACTCTGTCTCTAAATAAACTACAAAATAGGGCTAGAGATATGGCTTAGTGGTCAAGTGCCCCTGAGTTTAATCCCTGGTTCCAAAAATCAAAGCTCTTTTCTAAGAAAAGACCATTTCATTCATATATATATATATATTTTTTTTTCCTAAGTTAAGATCATTTCATACATGTATATATGTATTTACATACATATGTATATACACACATGTATGCATGTGTGTATTTGAACATGTACATGTATTTTATTTTTTTCCTTTTTTAATTTGTTCTTTTTATATATACATAAGAGTAGAATGGATTTTGGCATGTTATACATACATGGAGTGTAATTTATTCTATTGGTGGTACATGATGCAAAGTTATCCTGGTGGTGTTTTCAAATACAAGGTTAGGAAAGTAATGTCTGATTAAGTCTACTGTTTTTCTTATTTCTCTCCCCCTCCCTTCCCTTCATTCCCTTTTGTCTACTTCAATGGATTTTTATTTTTCCCTTCCCCATTTTCTCTTGCTGTGGGTTAGCATACACATATCAGAGAGAACAGTTGGCCTTTGGATTTTTGGGACTGGTTTATTTCCTACATGTATATGTATATATATACACATGTGTATGTGTGTGCATGTGTTTAAACATGCACATGTATTTTATACACTACAACACTAGGAATTGGATCCAGGGGTGCTATATTTCTAAGCTACATCCCAAACCCTGTTAATTTTTAATTTTCAAGGAAAGACCTGCAAATTTGTTGAGGCTGGCCTTGATTTTACAATCCTCTTGATTTAACCACCAGAGTCAAGGGAATTACAGGCATGGGGCACTGTGCTCCTCCTGGATAATATCATTTAAATAAGAAGGAAAGGTAATCTTTAGCAATCAGGGAAGTGCAAATCAAAACTACATTGAAATTTCATCTCACTCCATTAAGAATGGAAGTTATCAAGTATACAAATGAAAGTAAATGTTGACAAGGATGTGGGGGAAAAGGGTTCACTCATACATCTTTGGTTGGATTGCAAATTAGTGAAACCACTCTGGAAAGCAGTATGGCGATTCCTCAAAAAACTTAGAATGGAACCACCATACAACCCAGTTATCCCATTCCTGGATATATATCCAAAAGGGGTCTAAAATCAGCACACTATACTGATGAAGCCATATCAATGTTTTTAGTATCACAATTCACATTACTAAGGCTATATCACCCACCTAGATAGCCATCAATAGATGTATGGATAAAGAAAATATGGTATACATATATACATGATGTAGGATTACTCCATTAAAAAGTAAAGAAGAATGAAATTATTCATTTGCTGTTAAATAAATGGAACTGCAGACCATTATGCTAAGTGAAAAAAGCCAGACCCACGAAGTCAGAGATTGAATGTTTTAATTGATATCCACATATTATAAGTTAATACAAATAAGGAAGAAAAGAAATGAAAAGGGGTTGGGGATTCCATCAAAATAGAAGAAAGATCAATGGAACAGAAAAGGGATTTTCGAGGAGGGAAAGAGATAATGATGCAAGGGAAGTACATGGGAATGAATCTGACCTAGCTTTCCTATGTACATATATAATTACTGCAGTAATTCTCACCTTTATGTAGATCCACAAGGCATTATTATTATTTTTTTAAAAATAAACTTTAATAGCAGAAAGATTAGGATAGTAGAGGGAGAGGGGTAGAGAAGGAACAAGGGGAGGGTAATGGAAGTACTTCGGATTTAATTAGAGAAAATTATATCTCATGCCTTTATAATTATATGAAAATGAATCACAATTAATAACAAAAAGAAAAAGGATAAGTAAAGGTGATTATCACCAAAATGTCAACTTTGATCTCTTTATTTTTCTGCCCTAAATCTATTTATCTCTCTCTGCCTTTTTTATGACTTTATTTATTTAGAGCTGTATCAGTCATACACATTACGTATGATAAAAGGTCAATGGTTTATCATCTAATGTCCATCATAGAATCAACTTAACATCAAGTTGCCAAGAATCAGTTTTAATTTGTAATTAATTCATTGATATTCATATTTCTTTGTTAAAAATTTTAAACCAAGATACCATATTTATATCAATCTGATATACATATATTATCAAGGATTAAGTAAATTGCCAGGATGCCGTTAAAAATAACACATGGTTTAAAAAATTTTAGTAACTTGTTGAGTATATTTCTTGAAAACCCAAAACCAAATTTTGAGATTCAATATTTGAATTGTAGGTACAATTCAATATTCTGGAATGGAAATGAGATTCAAGTCAAGAATCAAAATTTTTGCTTTTTTATTTTGAATGTTTACACTATTTGCATTTTTTAGCATGATTATGCATTTAGGATGAATTAGAATGTTTTTTCTTAAAGATTTATAAATATAGAAATTTTAAAAATGGAATGTTG
Organism: Ictidomys tridecemlineatus; assembly: GCF_052094955.1. NCBI lineage: Eukaryota > Metazoa > Chordata > Mammalia > Rodentia > Sciuridae > Ictidomys > Ictidomys tridecemlineatus. The sequence goes on along the minus strand of NC_135485.1, from coordinate 137,189,729 downwards.
AATAGAAATCTAAAGGGCATGCTCTCCGTGTATTTCATAAAAATAATTATTAAATAATACTAAAGTACATTATTCAATAGGAAGTGTAATATGCAATAATTTAAATGGAAAAGTCTGAAGTATGCAAAAGATTCAAGGAGAAATCAAAATAATAATTTTCACACAAAACATTAAAAAGCATTTCATGAAAAAATTAAAATATATCAATTCATAAAATGGAATAACTAACCATATAACAAATAAATAGTAGATTAAATATGTTGCTAATTTTTAAACATAGAAGATTATAATTTATAATAAAAAAGGGTTGAGTCTAAAATCCACATGAAAACAATTTCAAATTACATCAAATTCATACAACTAAAACAAACTTGTGCAACAAAATTATGAAATGAAATAGACAACAAACCATCAAGACTTTTGAGAATGTAAAAAATTAAACAAGGAAACATACTTCCCGAAGTTCTACATTAAATCCAGAGACTGACGATGTGAATGAGTTCCCTTATGATCTGAAGAATGTAGGAAGAATTGACCAGAAAATTAATACAAGACTAAATTCCTCAGGGTGCAAGTAGCCCTCAGATTTTCCATTGAATAAGCACAGGTTGTATTATCTGTTAAAAACCATCATCCAGACAAAATATTTGGTGATGCTAGAATAATTTAATTTTGAACAATGCAGATTTAGACTTTATTTACTCATTTATTTTATCTAGTAAGCCCCGGAAAAGGGAATGGAATATAATAAAATAATGTATTCCCTGTAGTATGGACATAGATCATATATCTAAAGATGTCTCGTGATTATGTTTTAAGAAATTGAAACTAATTGGAAATTATGAAATTCGATTGTTTAAAGAAAGTATTGATTTGGTTTTCAATCTTATAATGGTAGTAAACTAGCTAGATGCAGGGGCACATGCCTGTAGTGCCAGAGGCTGAAGGAGGAGGATTGCAAGTTCAAACCTAGCCTTAGAAACTGAATGAGACTCTAAGCAAAAAAAAAAAAAAAAAAATTATATATATATATATATATATATATATATATATATATATATATATATATATAGAGAGAGAGAGAGAGAGAGAGAGAGAGAACTGGAGTTCATATGCTGAAGAATGAGTGTTCCATAAAAGGCATGATTATGTACTAAATCTGTTTTCATTAAGTCTGCTGCATTTTTTGATGACTATGCTCATGAATATTTGTGGTCAAGATGCAAATTCTAATAAGGATTGTATCACTGATACAAGATGGGAAAAGGAAAACAACACAAAACAGGATAATTCTACAATCTGAAAATGAGAAGTAGGGCATGTTAATTTGAAATACAAACTGCTATTTTCCTTTCTAAAACCTAGACTGAATGAGAATGATTTGATAAAACACGAAGACAAACATTTGAGCTAATATTTTATTTTAGATCTTAATTGTTTCCTATTTTTTCTTCTTTTTAGTTATACATGATAGTAGAGTATAATTTGACTTATTTATACAAACATGGAGTACATCTTATTCTAATTAGAATCCCAGGGTTGTGGATGTTCATGAGGTACAAATTCACTGTGTTGTATTTCATATATGTACATGGAAAGTTATGTCAGAATCATTCCCCTGACTTTCCCATTCATTTCCTGCTTGCCTTCCCTTCATTTCTCCTTGTCTAATCTACTAAACTTCTATTCTCCCCCTCCCAACCTTTCTGTGTATTAGCATTCACATATCAGAAAGAACATTTGTTTGGGGGATTGGCTTATTTCACTTAGCACAATAGTCTCCAGATCCATGGATTTTTCTAGCAAATGTTATAAAGTCATTTTTCAGTGCATGAGTAATATTCATTGTGTATATATACCACATTTTCTTAATGCATTCATCTGTTGTAGGGAACCTACCTTGGTTCTGTAGCTTAGCTATTGTAATTTGAGCTGCTATAAAAATTGGTTTGGCTGCATCACTGTAAAATGCTGCTTAAGTCCTTTGGTTTTATACTAAAGTGTGTAGGAAAATTGGGGTCAAATGGTGTTTTCATTCCAAATTTTGTGAGAAATCTCCAAAGTGCTTTCCAGAGTGGTTACAATGCAGTCCCACCAGCAATGTATGACGTGCCCCTTTCTTTCCCTTTCTTGGCCAAAATTTATTGCTACTTGTATTCTTATTCTTATTATTATTTCTTACATACATGACAATAATGGAGTGCATTACATTCATAATTATCTATTTATAGCACAAAATTTTCTAACTCAGTATACAAAGTATGCTCACACCGAATTATACTCTTTATTGTTGCCATTCTGACTGGAATGAGATGGAATCTCTGTGAAGTTTTAATTTGCATTTCTCTAATTGCTAGAGATGCTGAACATTTTTTTCAAGTATCTGTTGACCATTTGTATTTCTTCTATGAAGTGCCTGTTCAGTTCCTTTGCCCATTTACTGACTGGTTTATTTGTACATTTGGTATTAAGGTTTTGAGTTCTTTATATATACTAAAGATTAATGCTCCAGCTGATTTGCAGGTTGTAAAGATTTTCTCCCATCCTGTAGGTTCTCTCTTCATGTTCTTGAGTGTTTTGTTTGCTGTGAAGAATCATTTTTAATTTGATCCTGTCTCATTTATTGATTCTTGATTTTACTTCTTGTGCTTTAGGAGTCTTATTGAGGATTCAGTTCCTTAGCTGACATGATGCAATTTGGGGCCTAATTATTCTTCTAGTAAGTCTAGAATCTCTGGTCTAATGCCTAGGTCCTCAACTTTGTGTTGAGTTTTGTACAGGGTGAGAAATAGGGATTAAGCTTCCTTTTGTTTCATTTAGATTTCCAGTTTTCCCAGCATCATTTGTTGAATAGGCTATCTCTTCTCCAATGTGTTTATGGAAACCTTATCCAGTATGTAATACCTGCATTTATGTGGGTTTATCTCTGTGTCTTCTGCTCTGTTCCCTTGGTCTTCATGTCTGTTTTGGTCTATCATGTTTTTTGGTCATTGTAGCTCTGTTGTATAATTTAAGGTCTGGTATTATTATTCCTCCTGCTTCACTTATGTTATTGTACCTGAACTTGTGAGTCCTTAGGCCATTTTAAGAGTCCAGTACTAAATCCTAGTATGATTTCTTTTTTTAACTGACCTTAAAAAGAAACTATTTTTTTTTTTACTTTCCTGGTCCCACATCACAGAACTATTTGGAAAGTTACCTTCTCTTCTCTACCATCTTGAATTCCTCTCTATCTTATTAAATACCACACATACATGTATGTCCCTTTAGTGTTAAACATATTTGTAAAGTTCAAAGTAGTTTCTTAACACGTTCATTTTTTTCATGATAAAAATAAAATAATTTCAGTGTCATCCAGTGAAGGTTATTGTTTTACAACTTGACCATAAATGTTCATGAGCACAGCTATGAGAAAATGTAGCAAGTTTGATGAGAAGGAACCTATTAGAGGTATGACAAAATTGCAAATGTCTATTGTTTTTACACAACTAATGTTTGGATTTTCTGTGATTTAAATTTCAAAGTTTGAATATATATTTTAAAAAAATCAGTAGTATCAATTTATATTTAGTAAACGATAGTAATTTTTTCTCTCATCAATACAGTGGATTTTTATCACTATGTACAAAGTTCTGTTCTAAACAGTTGGATAAGCTAATTTGCTCAATATACAGAACAGCAGAGTGAAATAGATAAGATCATGAGTTTAAAGCCAGCCTCAGTAAAAGCAAGGCAGTAAGCAACTCAGTGAGACCTTGCCTCTAAATAAAATACAAAACAAAGCTAGAGATGTGCTTCATTAGTTGAGGGCCCCTGATATCCCTGATATCCCACACCCCTCAAAAAAAAAATGTTGCAGAAACTTTTCTAATGTTAGCCAGCATGGATGTGTTGTGTGGTCGCAGGGTCTGCAACATAGACTAGTATATTATATACAATCCAAAGGTGGTGTGAGATAAATTGAAAACTGGTACATTAATTTTTTAGAACTGGTACTGGGATTTATATGACTTTGTAATACTCACAACTATAAACTGAATAAAAATTTATTTAATTTATTCATATACAGCAGTATCTCATTCAGTGCATCTATTGATAGCAGTTTTTTTCAATTGTTACAGATACAATAACAAGCATTCATAGTAATGAAAAATTAGAAATAACTGACAGTTGCTCTTTCATGGAAATAGCATACCTAATTTTGGATTACTATGCACTCATGACAAATGGGGGGGGGGTCTATGTTTTGACCACAAACCAAATGGCTAACAAACTAACATTCAGTAAAAAGGTAGGATTCAAAGTTGTTTGTAAAATATATTTTAAATATGTATAAAAATAGTAATATTGAAAAATGCATTCAGAAATACAAATGAAACCACAGGTGTGTTAAGGTAATGTGGACATCAATAAGGTTATTTTACTAACATGCAATTTTAATCTTAACATTAAGTATATACTGTGAATCTTTTTCTGAATGATAAAATGCAGCATTTTTCTCTTCTTTAACTTTCAATTCTACTTCTCAAAATTATTCCCAGGATACCAAAAGTCTTACATACATGCCATAACAGAACTCTCTCTTGCATTAACATATTGGCACCAAACTAAACTCCCACAGTAGGTGCATATCCTGGGCCATCCATATAATAAAAACAACCAGCCATGTATATATAACAGGAAAATGTTTAATAAAATAGAGCTATCAAGAAGTATTGCTCTTTACTTTATGATATTCATTTCTGTGTTTGGAATTTATACATGAAATTTTATAGATTTTTCTCTCTGTATCAAATTTTTCAGTCAGCAACATATACAGTATTCCTCTGCATAGTCGAAGAAGCAAATCCATATATTTGTGTCTCAGGAGTTATCCTGGGGATGTTGGCCGCTTTGGTGCATGCCTCTAATCCCGAGGGTTCCAGAGTCTGAAGCAGGAGGATCCAGAGTTCAAAGCCAGCCTCATCAATGGCAAGGCACAAAGCAACTCAGTGAGAACTTGTCTTTAAATAAAAAATGTAAAATAAGGCTGGGGATGTGACTTGGTGGTTGAGTGCCCCTGAATTCAATCCCTGGTACCAAAAAATAAAAGAAAAAGGACTCTGGGAATCATTTTTAGTATTAAATAATCTATTTTCAAGTAAGATTTCAAGATTCAAGTTAGACTTTTGCTTAGTTTATTCATTTCTTTCCACAATTCCATGACTTTTGTGCTACTTAAAAAATATGAGCAGTAATTATAGCTTCATAGGGTGACGGTTTATAGAAAGTTGACATACATTTATTTGATCAAAGCCCATTATCAGCTCTGAAAACAGTACCTTTATAGACTGTGGGAAAATGAAACTATTTAATCTCAAACACTTTCAATTCTTCTAAGTAATGCTTTAAATGACTCTTCCTCATAATATTTTATTTAATTTTTTTTTCTTTTTAGAAATTAGGCCTTTCCCTTAAGGTGTGTTAAATTTTCAATTCTAAATATATGCATTGAATACTTTATTTTAGAATAAGAACATCTTTACATATATTCTAAATATGAAGTAGAATCAGCAAGAGTTATAGTAGTGTTAGTTTACCTATTTCAACTGCATACAATTACGATTTGCTAAAAGTTAAACATCTTTGAAGTTTTTGAATTGTACTCCTTTTATGTTATAGTTTTATCACAATATTATCTAGGAATAGTATCAAAGGCAGCTTGTTTTTCTACCTTTCAGAATGTCTTTTTTTTTGCAGGGCAAGAAAAGTTACATTTATATTACAATGTTTACATAAGTTCCAAGTGAAGGAAGCTTTTAATATTCAAAGGCCATTTCTGTAAATAGCTTTTCCAAGTGATGAGGCTTCTGCAGTTGACTAGCACTGTAACATTGTTTTCAGGGAAGCTATCCTTGGAAGAGAATCCATTTTGAGAAGGTTAATTAAGGTCCTATTTATAATGGGGTGGAATAGAATCTAAAATCAAATGGAAAGAACATATCAGAACTTTGAGGTGGTTCCCTAAAGAACCAATTAATATTACAAAGAAGAATACAGAACGAATAGCTGCTACTACACAGACAGAAAGAAATGTTACATTTCAGGCAGAGATGCAGGTGTGTATTCCCCACCACCACCACCCCCAGCCGATTTTTGTTGATGCATTTAGAGTTGTACATCATCATGGGATTTTTTTTTTTACATATTCATACTTGCACACAATATAACACTAAAATTTGGCAAAGATCACTCCCCAGCACTTCCCCTCTCCCTCCCCAATCCCATCCCTCTCACACATGTGTCTTGAGCTCAGTGACTTCTAAAGAATCTTAAAGTCATTATTGTCTAAGTACTGCTATAACAAAGAATGCACAAGCTGGATGACTTTAAAAATCGAATTTTTAAATTTACATTTCTGGAGACTAGGGGACTGGAATCAAAGTGTCAGGAGGGCCACTTTCCCTCTGAAAGGTCTCACTCCTTCTGTGCCTCCTCTGCCTTCTGGGGTTGCCACAATCTTCAGCACTCTTTGCCTGCAAGCCCCATGATTCCATCATCTTTGTCACAGGGCACTGTCCCTGTGTGTCTCTGTCTCTTCACACTAATCACGTTGGATCAGAGTCACAACCTAATCCAATATGAGCTCCACTTAACCAATTAAATCTGCTACAAGGACCCTACTGGAGATATCACATTCTGAGGGATGAGTGGCTAAAACTCCAATGCAGCATTTCTGATAGTTTGGGGAAACAAGGGACAAGGGAACTCTGTCTTGAGGAGGATTCCTTGCAGTTCTCAGAAAAGAAAGTAGTGGGCTATCTATGCTTGAATCTCCGCAGGGGTGTGCAAGTCAAGAACTACTTGGAACCCCAAGAAGAAAGAGCTGTTCTGCTGTAACAAATCTAAACAGCATTGTTTCAGAGACCTTCACTGTCATTCATAAGCCTAAGAATCCTCCTTATTCAAGTGCAGGTAGTGAGTCTTTTTGTGCCAAAAGAATTTGAATGTAAGAATCTATTTTTTTTATTTCCAACAGAATGTCACTACCAATATAGTTTATGTTGAGTAAAAACTTTGTTAACATGAATCTTTCTCCCACCTTGCTCCTCCTAGGTTTTGAATGACATTTTATATAAGATTTAGATTGTAGAGTTAATGAAGTATCTAGCAAACACATTAATTTTGGATAAAATTAAGCCAATGTTTGTTTTCTTTAAACCTTAAGCTGCTTTTTTTCCTCAACTATCCCATTTCCCTAATTTCATTGGCACAATTTTATAATAGTCATGAAATTTAAGTAAGAGTCCCCCCCTTTTAATATAATGATAATGGAAATATAGAAGAATCACTTGGAGAAAATAGAATTTGATTCATATTTAGATGATATTTCTATTAAAGGGAATGAGGATGACCCTTTGTGATTTTGCCTAGACATGCTGTTACGGATTGTCTATATAATCTTAATTATGAATTAAGGCATGCCTTCCTAGACACCAAACCACATTGAGTGAAAATTTTTTTTATTGGGAGGAATAATCCCCAATCCTATTTGATATGTAGTTATGGTCCTTTAAAATGTTAATTGTGTATAGTCTCTACTAGGTGCCAAACATGAGACCACATATTCCATATATTGTAATTCATTGATCCCCACCAATATCAGTGTGTGCTTCTTATAATGAGAATTTGTGCAGGTTATTAAAATAGTAGAGTGAGTTAAATTCCTTAGCAGTTTAAATTCATGTAAAAGGGTCAATATTGTTATGTTTCTCTGTATATTTGATTGCAAACATTCATACTGACATAACATTAACATTTTTACTAACTTTAGTTTTCAATTTTTGTTGTACAAATGTAGTACTGGCATGTGTCAAAAATATATTTTCCTAGTTAGGGTAGGCTTGTCTTTATGTGTACTCAATTCATTGAGTGCTAAATCTCCTAAAAGCTTGTCTTAGTGATGCTGTTATATCCAATACCAAACTTTGCATGTTGAGAAGTAAGATTTGTATTTTTTAAGTTTCTTTAAAAAATAATGGTGATTTATATTTTTATGAGTATTAAGATAGGTAATATGAATTTATTTTTTGTTCAGATACAATTTTAATTATATTTAGAAAATGCAAATTAAATTTAGGACTCTTAGTCATAAGAACAAATATAGTCACTTACAAAGACATACAGATAGTATTTAAAAGCAAGATTCTGAAAGTTATAATCAAATCAGCCAATTATGGAAAGAAATAAGGAGTGGATAGAAAACTGATATCAAAGGCCACTCATCACTGAAAAATGAGAAAGAAAAAGAAAAACCAGTAAAGGAGAATAAGAAGGAGTATTCAGTCATTTGTAGAAAAACTAATAGAGGATAATATCTAGAATATATTAAGAAATCAAAAAACATTACACCCCAAAGCAAAGAACCCAATTAAGAGAGGGACAAGTGAATCAGACACTTCTCAAAAGAAGAAATACAAATGGTAAACAAATACATGTAAAAAATGTTCATTCAAGGTCATTATCAATTAGGGAAATCCAAATCAAATTTGCATTGAGATTTCATCTCATACCAGTGAGAATGACAGTCATCAGAAATTAAAATAACCCTGACGAGAATAAACTATATTCCATGCTTGTATAACTACATCAAAATAGATTTTACTGTCATATACACTAAAAAGAACCAATTGAAAAAAAGAATACAAACATTAATGCTGGAGAGGATGTGGAGAAAAAGGAACACTTTTACATTTTTGATAGAATTGTAGATTAGTACAACCACTATGGGAATCAGTATGAAGATTCCTTAAAAGACTAGACATGAAAACACTATGTGATCCAGCTATGTCAATCCTTGGTATTTATCCTGAAGAATTAAAGTCATCATACTAGAGTGACACATGCAAACCCAGGTTACAGCTGCACAATTCACAATAGCCTAACTTTGGAACCAAACTAGGTGTCCATAATGGGTGAAGGAATAAGGAAAAGGTGGGGTATATATATATATATATATATATATACATACATATGCACAATGGAGTTTTATTCAGCTATAAACAATGAAATTATGTCATTTTCAGGAAAAATGGATGCAATTAGAGACCATTATGTTAAGTAAAATAAGGAAAACATAGATAGTTAAGGGTCATGTGTTTTCTCTCACACATGGAAGCTAAGGAGGAAAAAGAAAAGCAGTTTGGTGGGGGTTTTATGAAAACTAAAAGGAGATTGCAGAGAAAAGGGACCAAGGGTGGGAAATGGGAAGGAAGGGGGATGTGCTAGGAAGTGATATTGGCCAAATTACATTGTTACATTGTTGTTGTATTAATATGTGAAAAAAAATCCCATCATCATGTACAACTACAATGCACCAAAAATTGGGGGGGAGGACTGATAGGGTATAATAACTTGGAATCCAAATGAATAATATATTTCAAAACATGTGTATAAAATATCTTTGTCAAATTCTAATCATAGATAAGGCAAATACAGAGAAGTTGGCATGTGATGCAGCAACATGTAGGTTAAAAAGAGTGATTTTCAGTTGTTCAATGAGATCAAAAACATGCAGAAAAAAAGGTTTGTGTGTTAGAAGGGATTTGTAGAGAAAATTTTTTTTCCTAAGGACTTTTCTATAAAGGGGATCTGGGTGAGCAGTAGATATAGAGAGAAGGGATAATCATGAGAAGGTGGTTTCTTTTGTTCTTTCTCAAATAAAAGAAATAAACAGCATGTTTGTATGCTGACAAATTCCACAGAGAGTAAAATCTTAGTAATATAAGAAAGAAAAGAATAGATTCACTCATTTTTGAGTATGTAAGAAATAACAGGGTGGATTTTAGAAAAGATTAGTCCATCTCAACTAACGATCACAATACATGGACATGGAAACTAAAATGCAAGGATGTGCAACTGGGCAACTCCCGGTGTACCCTTAACTCTGTGATCAGTGGAGCTCCTGGCTACTGCCTGCCATTCCTAGGAAACACAAAGTGCATTTTGGCCTGTGGGGTGGTTGTTTGTAAAGCAATACTAACAATTAGGTGCTGTGACAATGAGAGTGTGTGGGGAAAAAATGTTGATTTTTTTAATCTTCAGCTAAGCAAGAAAAAGATCATCAACTAGAAGTAAGAATGAAGAAGTGATTAGGAGAAATTGAGAAATATATGAAATAATCACCTAGAAGATATGGAAAAGGAGTACAGAGTAATTTTAGCAAAACTTTCATGACTTGATTGAGGCTAGTTTAAATTTGAAAGAATATATCCAGTATTTTCGAGTTTGTTGCCTAGATACATTTAACTGTGTGGATGGAAGCATTAAAATAGGCAAATATTTGGAATTCATAAAGATATAAATTGGATGGGAAAATTGATGATATATGCAACAAAGTAAGTACAGCAACTTACAATGAAATTTAAGCTAGTATAGGAAGCAGTAGAATAAAGGTTGACAAAAATCTAGTAGGATGTGGATCTGAGAAACATGTAAAAATAAAGAATAAATGGACATGTCATGCTAAAGTTTGTGAACTAAAATGAACTGAAATGAAAGAGGGTGCCATTAGAAGGAAGAACCCATGAAATTTAAATTCCCAAGGGGCTCCCATGGTAATAATGGCATCTAAAGGATGACCAACGTAGGGAGTAGCAGTGGTAGGTTATAAGAAGAATTTTAAAAGAATTCAAGATTCTAAGCTGCTGGAGATTCAAAAATATCATCTCACTCTAGATTTAAGTCCTCAAGAATAAAACAGGTATGGTATTGTCTCGTCCACATCCCACATGGAAAGCCATCACCTCTGCATGATGTCGACTGGCTGCAAAATAAAGCTAAGAAAAAGATGTGGGGAAGAACAACACTACACATAATGTAATTTTGAAAAGCGAGGGTCGATGGGCTCCATGACCTTAGAGTTCAGCTTCCACACTGGGAAGAGAGAAAGAGCAATCCCGCATTTGCTTTATTTATACAAGGGAACTTCAACGGTTTTCTACAGAATGTTTTGCACCAAATAAGACAGGAGATGGGCTGTCCAGGCCCAATGGTTCATGCCCAGTTCTGGAGCTATGAGAGCTGCCTTCCTAGCAGAGGGAAGCCTGAAGTCACAAGCAGTGATAGTCCATTAAAAGGGAGGGGTCACAAAGTAGCATTTAATGCCAGACCCAAATCTCCTTGCTCCAGGCCAAGTGAAGACGCTAAATAGCTCAGGAGTGGCTTCCCACAGTTTTGAAGAGAATATTTAGAGTTTAAGCTGAAGTGAAGTGCACTGACCCATGGTCAGGGGACATCAGCCATGAGGGGTGTGGATACATAAGCTAATGTCATGAGACACCAAGCTGACAGTTCAGGAAAAATGAAAAAATAAAGTTCTGAAAGAAACAATGACTAGCAAGGTAAAGAAAGAGCTGAATTCCTTGCCTATAAGTCTAGGGTCTATGGGAAAAAATAAAACCACCATCACTGAGACAGCTACAGGAGAAGCAGGGTCCCCTTGTTAAGTATTGGGCTCTATTATGTTAAGAAAAGAAGGAAAGAATAAGGGATTTTGTGATGAAACATAATAGGCACCACAGGAGAGTTACAGAATTTGGGATACATACAAGTCAGGTTGAAATAGAGAACATGCAGGACTTATATCAACTGTAGACAGGAAGATGAGAAGGGACTTGGGTCCTCTGAGCCTTACCTGACAAGAACAGGAGTAAAGAGCACAATGAAAACAGGGTGTGCTATGACTGTACTTTTGAAAAAGATTTAGCAAACCTTCTATCCCCATATGGCAGTGGCATGGGACTGGCAACCACTCCCCTGTTAAGAAGGAGTGGAAGATGTTTCAGGAAAGCAATTGTCTGTCAAGAGAGTTGACACCATCTTGACCCTGTGTTCTCTATATTACAAGCTTGATTTTAGTAATGGTACTTTCAATTGCTTTTCTCAGCAAATTTAAAGCATTTACTTACACAGTAAGTTATGTATATTGTAGCTTAGAGACATAACCACATTAACAATACATTGTATGTATGGAAAAATATATTGTTGTTGAATCTAATTGATTTTGAAATGATCATTGGATAACAACCATTTGAATCCAGGTTTGCTTATATATAATTTCTCTGTAAAGAAATATCTGCATACTGAAAAAAAATCTAAATTAAATTTAAATTCAGAATTAATGAAATATATAAATATATGCTTAATTATATGTATATACATATGCATATCCACATTTTATTATTAGTCAAATGTAGAATGTAAAATTTTAATTTTTTCAAATCTGAAATTATTTATATACACAAGAATGAATTTGAATAAAATTTTGTTCTTTATTGAGAAAAGTAATTATATACAATACTTTAATATGGACTTATAGAGAATATGAATAATAATTTGTCATGTAAATTTCAATGCAAAATTTCAATTATTTTCAGTAAGAATTAAAGTGGTTAAAGGGAAAAATCTAAGTTCATTTTAGTACACAGACCAAATAACTTTTTCCCCCAAATCATACCAAACAAAACTTTTTGAGAAATGCAATTTCTTCAACATTATCAAAATATATATTTCCACTTTTTTGAATTTTCATGTTTCATCCAAGAACAGAGTAAAAATGCCATTTCTCATCTTTCTTTGACATGCTAGGCAGATACATGCTTGTATGAATTCCACAGACTTCTTATAAAATGAAAAGTTGATCCAAATGGTTCTGAATTTAGCCTTCCTTTCAATTTCAAACACACACACACACACACACACACACAAACACACACACACACACACACACACACACACACACACATATATATATATTCAAGAGAAGATAGTCCTATTATGAATGGAAATGTTAATTCTAATGTTTGTTTTACTCTTCTAATAAATTATTGGTTGAGTGTATTTATTATCTACTAATATAATAATTTATCAAATAAAATGTAGAATAGATTATATGTAATGTTTGTATATATGCAGACACTGATGTGCACAGACACACACCTTACTGACTCTGTATATTCAACAGAGCTCTCAGAGTAAACCAACTGCAGACTAGGTACATTGGAGAAAAAATTATATTTGTACTGACCACGAATAAACATTTTTTTTTATTATTTCCTAAAAAACAGATATGATAACTACATTAGGGATTGTAAATAATCTAGAAATAATTTAAAGTACACAGGAGGGTATTTGTAGGTTCTATGCAAATAGCATACCATTTAATACAAGGAATTTAGGCATCTAAGGGTTTGTTATCTAGGGGCATTTGGTACCACTTCTCTCCATGGATACTGACAGACAACTATAAGACATTTATGTAACAAGATGTACTATCTGCCAAATAAATCAAGATATTCTGCATAATTTAGTTTTATGGCTTCATTAACTAATTTGTCTTAATTTCTTTTCACAAGTTTTCCCTCAGTCCTCCCCTATATATATTATAATTTTGCATTTAATGTTTAAATGTATTTTGCTACTTTCCATAAAAAGAACAGCAATAGAAGTCAAGTGAACTAAATTTTACATATTATAGTTAATACATTCACTGTGCTTTCTAAGCTTTGAGAGCCACATTTGATTTTTTTGTGAAGGTCACTGCACATTTCATTAAATAAGTGAATACATATTTAGAAGGTATTTATAAGTGTCTATCATCAGTTTTTAAAGACATTACAATGATCATTCACTGGATGTTCAGGCATGACAGAAATCACTGAAGCATGACAAACTAAATTATTAAGCAAAAATCTATCAAAAAATAAATTGTTATGGATATTACAGTGATGGCTAACAAGAAGCATTGTAGTCTGGAAATTAAGTTCATAATTAATGTCTCCAGTGGAATCTCATTGGAAACATAAAGAAAGTGACTCATGTATTTATAGAATTGCTGTTATATTCTTCAACTTGCTAATGGCTTTTTAACTACACAGTTATGGATATGTGAATTAGACTCAGTGAACCTTATTTAGTACTTATTCTGTTAATTTTAAGTTTTCTCCCTCAAAATTGTAGTGGGTCATATGACCTGTGTGATAACAAAGACAATGCCACATTATCAGGCCTGTCTTTGCAAATACACGAATTTAAATATGGCTTTTTTCAAATATAAATTTTTGAGAGATGTGCATAAAGAAGATATTTTAGAAATGTGAAAGAACATTGGGATACTCATTTATTATTCCAAGGGAAGAAACTATAGGTTCTGGAAAGTTGATGTGGTATAGAAAGTCCCATTGTGGTAAAGCAAGCTTGAGGCCCGGGCCTTCCCAACATACGCCCCACTCTCCTTTTGAGTCTATCACAGTATTTAAGGGAATGTAAAATGTAAACACATCCTGCATATTTTACAAATTATATTTATCTTCTCCAAGACTGGCATCCTCTCTCTCTCAGTTTCAGTTTCATGAGTTTTAAGTTGAGGAACTGAGGCATCAGTTTCATGAGTTTTAAATTGATGAGTTGAGGCATCAAAATTTCAGATTGATCAAGCATCTGATTTTCTAGATTTGAAGAGTTTCATTCCAGATTTCAATTTTATTGCTATTTTTAAAATTCCCACACAACTTCGAAGTATCAAAAGATTTATTTTCTTGAAATTTATTGTCATAAAGTTAATAATTTTATCAAAAGAATAATATCAATAAAACCAATTTGAAGCATGAAGTCAAAGTACATTGGCAAAATTCCTAGAGAACTCTCAGTGACATAGGAAGTACTACAATGAAATACGGAAATAGATATTTGGGAATGAAAATCTATGAATAAACATTGTAAACATGTTTGATATAAAAGAGGATTTACTAATTTCTGAAAAGAAAAAGAAATTCTCAACTTTGTTATGACGGGAAAGTGCAGGACACCCTCCTAAAAGTTACTGATAAGTTCATCCCACTTACTATTAGAATGTTAATTGGCCAGTGTAAGCAGATTCAAAGGTACACACACACACATTATCATCTTGTTAAATAATCATCAGAGGTACATTTTACTTTTAAATTTTTAAAGAATATTTTGGTGTAATTTGGAATATTATTATGCACCTTAAACTTTGATAATTAATCAGAATAGGGGAAAACCATATAAAAAACAAAAAGCACTTAAATAAATAAGTGCTTCTCAGGAGCTAGAGTGGGATGTGGTGGGGATCTGCTGTCATAGAAATTGTGACATGTTAGGGACAATAAAATTGTTTTATATCTTGATTGTGCAAGTAACTGGATCTATACCTTCATAGAAAGAATAGAACATACACACAAAACAATGAATTTTAGTTTATGTAAACTTTTCATTGATAGACCTGAGTTAAAGAAAAAACATCATGAAAATCATTCTAATTTAGTAATTGCATTTTAGATGCAATGGAAATCAGTGTTTGCTAATTTCTGAAAATACTAGATAAATCATGTAAAAATTTTTCTAAAGCACTCTTAATTGATACATGTCATGTCAAAATTGAGTAAGTACAGAGAAAGATTATTTTTGAATTTTTTTAAAATGTATTTTCAACTCAGTTTTAAGACTGCTTTAATTGACTTATTTTTTCCCTGTGTACCTTACTCTGTCTAGGAATTACTATCATTTCTGTTTTTTTTTTTATCTGCATCTCTCTCATTCTTTCTCTCATTCTTTCTGCTTTTAGATTCTGAATTCTCATCTGTAGATTTCTCTCTTCTGGGTTATGTTTGACTTCTGAATTGAGTTCACCATATTTGAGATTTGTAATCTTCACTAGAGGCAGAAGATATTCTGCCTTCTGTGAACACCCTCTTCTCTTTCAGAACCCTGTTGTACTGTCTTTGTAAATATTAAATCTTATCTTCCTCATGGTTCACATTAAGTCTTATGCTTAATATGTTGAAACTCTAGGAGGAAAACAAGTCACTTAGTGGGGTAGTTTAAGCATACAAAAGGCAGATATTACATGTTCTTTTTAACTCTTGCAGCAGCAGTCAAAATGTTCTACTGACTGTGTTCCTCCTGAAATGATGTGAGGTTGAGGAATAGAAGGATGTGCTAAAGCTGAGTTATAGCAAACCAAAAATAAATAATTCACCATAATAGAGGATCATTTAATTTTGCTCAAATTACCACAAAAACAAAAACAGCATTTTCAAAATTTCAGTGAGGTAGATCATGTGGGGATTCCCTTGTTAATTTGCTACAAGAAATCTCTTCCAAATGTTTAATATTAATAGGGACTAGAAAAATAAATAGACTACATTCTTTAGTTAATGTATTCAGAGAATGAACAAATGATAGTAATTTAGAATCATAAAAAAAAGTAAGCATGCAGATAACTGCTCTCATTTTCTAGCATGTTCTTTGAGATTTATGTCAATAAGATTTTATTTAGGCTAATATTATCATTGTTATTATTTTCTAAATTAGGAGAGAGAACAATTTTTGAAGGGAACTTGCATATCAGGAGCTAATATATAATTTGTTACATTTCTTAAAATGTATACAAATACCATTAATTTGCTACTTTAAAATTAGAATAAGCAGCCCAAATTTATAGAAGAGACTCAGGAGACTCTGTTAATGACAGAACATTTTGGTCCTTGTTTCTCATTATTATCTTCTTTGATCATGATTATCCCATAAAATATTTACCTTAAATAAAATAGCATCTCAGATGCTAATAAAATATAATTACATATAGTCACCCCCCTCCCAATATCTACTGGAAATTGGCTCAGGAATCCCCTAAATATTCAATTTCCTTATATCAAGCACTAAAATATTGGCAGGTAACCAATAGTTTAAGTTATCTCTAGATTACTAATAATTCCTAATACAATATGAATCCTAGGTAAACAGTTGTTACACTGTATTCTTTAGTCAATAAAGATAATAAAACAATATTGAAATTGTCTTAGTACTTATGCAACCCCATAGGACCAACTTCATTTTTCCATCTGCTATTGGTTGGGTTCTAGGATACAGAGCACATGAATTAAGAGTAAAATGTCTATGCATATTTTAAATGGAACTATTTTATTAATTTTGTCTATCATCCAGATTTCATTTTCACATTCAGAAAAGGAAATATGAGACTCAACAATATAGAAAATTCACAAGTGAGTAACTTAAAGAGAACAAAAATATACTACTTTTATTGTATTATATAATGTTTTACTGATTTCATTTTTATTTTATGTATATTATTTTTTCTCACTGGAAAAGAGAATATTAAAACTATTTTATGTGCATATAAATGTTTCAAACTAGCTGTTTTCAATCTTTTTGGTAAATGATGAAAGTGTATTGGTTTAAAAATTAATGAAGATTATTTTTCAGGTAGCAAATATCATTTATATATTTTTTTGTTTTCATCTAGCAATTTGTACTATTCATAGGACTTAATAAATTTTTGTTGTTATTTTTGTTAGCTCAAAGGAAAACATAACAAATAAAATGTTTTATTGATTCTAATGAATAATTAGCATGACTATTCTACCACAGTAAACTCCTTTAAGCTAGAAAATGCATCTTTGTCAGATATTCTATAGCATCTAGCCCAGTACTTAAACTAAACAGCTAGTGAACATAAATTTTCAGAAACAATTGGGTCAATAAATTACTTAGGGAAATAAATGTTAATATAGGGTATAACTGAAGCCAGAAAATGCTACAGGAAGATATACAGAATTTCTACTCATGCAAAGTTCAAACACAATCTATCTTAAGTTATGCATTTGGCAGAAGAAGTTACTTGTATGTTTTAAATACCACCATAATGAATATTCATTGAAAAATTATAGTCACTGCATAACCTCATCAACAATAATGGTATAAGCTTTCAGGAGAAAGGAAGTTCTAAGATTGAAACTATTACTATCTTCTATGAATGTGACACTTTTTAACCACTCCCAATAGCAAGATGGGAATACATGCTTCTGAATCTAAAAAAGGTAGCAACACTTGGAGAGGAGGAAAGGATGGGCCCTGTGCACAGATGGGTGCAGACATCTTGGAAAGTCTGCCCAGGAGGGACAGAGACAAAGAGAAATGGCTTCTCCATTTAGAACAAAGTTGGCAGATGGTCTAAGTAACCAGGGCGTGCTGCATCTCAGCAGCAACTGTCACTTTTTCCTTTATGTTGTTTATTAGTCTTTGCCTGGACATCATTAAAGTGGATTTCAGAAATAGTAAACAAATATGATGACTGTTAAATGTGTAGGTTTAAAAAGGAAAGCGAATCTCATCCTATTTGGCTTTTAAAAGACTTTTTTTCCCTTGTTCTTTATGTCTTATTATATTCTTTGTCATTTATTTAGACAGTTTACCAGAACTTAGGTTGAGCTGAATTAATTTTATTTGAAAACACTCTCTCATAGATACATCTCTCCATGGACTTAAATATTCTTACTCTTGACAAAATTGAAGGACTGATTAGTAATAAAAAAAATGGACAGAGGAAAGCAAACAAAAACAAAGCAAACTGCTACATAGAAATGCACTTTTATCCTGTATAATATGAACAGTTAAAGAAAAAAAATGGAGGAAAAGGCAGCTTTTGTAAAACTTGATACAATATCCTATACCAAGTAACACTCATTTTCCTGAAAGCACTAGTAAAAGGCCAAAAATTATTTCTATAAATTTATTTATATGCTATTCGTTAATTTTTACTTTTTGTATTTCTCAAATTTTAAAAATTTCACAGTTTTTTTTTCGTTTTACATCCTGTCATCAAAACGCAGACATTCCTATTTGTCTTGCATCCTATCATCAAAATGCAGACATTTGAAAACTTTAGCACAGATGCCCACTAATTTTATAACAATAACAGCAACATTTACTTTTTCTTTAATAAAACTTATATTTAATTACAAACATATCAATTCATACTCTAATCTGGTGAAAGAGTAGAATGAAAAAAAGTATCACAATAAAAACTGATGGGTATTCTCTGGGTTCTGTGAGGACAAGTTGTTTGAAACAGCAGTATCATATATTAATGCACATTAAAAAAAAAACAGCACAAATGACAGGTACCTCTAAAAATCTCTATGACTGCCTGTGTCCCTGAACATAACCATGATGTTTCCCAGACTGTGTTCATATGGAACAAAAATTAATAAATAAAGATTTTTACTTCATAATTTCATAGAAATTGAAATAATAAAGAAATAGACATGTATTGGTTTTCCTTATACTAATGTTCAGTTAGTTTAGTTGTTTTAAATAAGAAAAGACATAGAGCTGATTTGCCCTATGGCTTAGGTCTATTATTCTGACACTAGAAGATGATGGTAACCTCAATTTTCATTCTGAAGTGAAGAAAAGTGACTTAATGCCACCGTGTTGAACAGGGAGGCTTCAGGTTTCCCTGTTCAGCAAAAGTTCTTTTTTACTCAGGATGAAATCTTACACAGGTGCATGCACACATTCACAACAGTATCAAAAATCCAGTTTACAAAGAACTAAACTAAAAGCAAAAAAGTCATCCATTAATCAAAATTTAAAAAATAAAAAAAAAATTAAAATCCCTAAAAAATTAAATATGTGCCATATGTATTTTCTCAGACACCTACTTAAGTTAGAGTTGCCTCATGTATCTTGCTCTATTTACCAGGGTCAATCATAACTAAAGTTTAGTGATCTAGGAGATACAGCACTGTATTTGCAAGAAAAATAAACAAATGAATCTATCAAAATAGATGACACTCATTTTGGCAGAATAAATGTAATTTAAAATAAAGGTAGAAATATAAAGTGAAGTGAAAAGAGAGGAGCACATCAATTTTTTAATTATTTGATTTTTATGGAATTTTTTCCACATGAGTAATTTTTTTCTAGTAACTTTCCTCCTCTAAAATCTTAATTTTAAATGCAAGTCTAATTCACATGTTTTTGTGAAATTAATAAGCACAACTTTGCTATTCTAAAACTGAGGAACAGATATGAATACAAGAAATTAAAAGTAAAAATTTTAAAAACTGTACCTTATTTAAAACAAAACTTTATTAAAAATATATGTATTGAGTTGCTGTGTAAGTTACCATAGTTTTTAGGTGTATTTAGGTGATTCCTGAAGTAAGATATGGTAGAGAATTATATTCTTGATGTGCTAAGCAGTTAAACTTATTTACATTTTGTTAGAGTACTGCATTCTTTGATCATGCCAAGACTTAAATTAAAAGTGATTCAACTTGATTGAAATTAAAATAAAAATACCAATACTTTGAAGAATTTTGCAAAAATAGGTATATAACATACATAGTTAAATCACCAGCAGGTGCTTCTTTAATAATGACTTCTTAGAAGGCAGTTCTCAGAGGTAAGTTTGTAGCTACAACTGCCCACATTGTATAGAAAAGAAGAAAATGTCAAATCAACAACATAAAGATATGTCTTAAGGTCTTAATAAAGCAAGAATAAATCAATCCCCAAACTAATAGAACAAAAGAAATAATAAAAATCAGAGCTGAAATTAAGAAGACTAATTAAAAAATACAATGAACAATGATAAAAAGAATCAGTTCTTTGAGAGAGTAAACAATATTGATAAAACGCTAACCAAAGTCATCAAAAGAAAAACAGAAAAGACCCATATTAATAAAATCATAGATGTAAAAGTTTTCACACTCTTTACCTAAAAACATATATAATATTATATATATATATGCATATATTTATATATATATATATATATATATATATATATATAATATTTATTAACAAAGGACACAGCTGAAATCCAAAGGATCCCACAGGGATGATTTTGAAAACTTTTTTTTCTATTCTGATACTTTGGAGAAGAAATGTATGGATTTCTAGACACATATGATCTTCCAAATTTGAACCAAGAGAATATAGAAAATCTAAATAGAGCAGTAACAAATTATGATATTGAAAGAGCAATAAAAAGCCCCCCCCATACAGAAAAGTTAGGACCAGATGCATTCACATGTAAATTTTTACCAGAATTAATGCTGATGTTCCTCAAATTTTTCTATGAAATAGAAAAAGAAGAAATGTTTCCAAACTTATTATATAAAGCAGTATTACCTTGAAATCAAAGCCAGATATAGACATTCCAGATAAAGAACAATACAATCACAAATTCTTAATAAATGTAAATGCCAAAATCTTAATAAAATGTTAACAAATCTTATTCAACATATTAAACCCACGATCAAGTTGGTTTTCTTTGAGGTATGCAAGAATGATTCAAGACATGCAAACAAACACAAAATTTCATTGAAAATAGCTTTAATAAATAAATAAATATACATACATATATACTTAGGCATAAATTTAACCAAGGAGGTAAAATATCTCTATAAGGAAAATTACAGAAGATTGGAAAAAATAAATTGAAGAAGATATGAAAAGATCTCCATTTTCCACATAGGCAGAATTAATATTTAAAATAACCATATTACCCAAAGTGATCTATATGGTCAATTCAATACCCTCCAAGAAACAGTGCTATTCTTCACAAAACCAGAAAAAAACAATCCTAACATTTATATTCAAGAACAGAGACTCACAATGGTTAAAGCAACCTCTAGCCAAAAAACAGTGAAGCTGGAGGCATTAAAACACCTAATCTCAAATTATACTAGAGAACCATAGTATCCAAAATAGCATCACAGTGAAAACGAACAAAGAAACAAACACAGATGTTGATCGATGGAATAGAATTGAAGAGACAAATCCACAAAGATATAATCATCCGGTTTTTTGATAATTTCGCCAAAAGATACAAAAAGACAACCTCACTAACAATTGGTGCTGGGAAAATATAGTATATAAAATATCGTATATAAAATATAGTATATAATAATGGAGTTTTATTCAGTCATAAAGAAGTCATAAAGAAGAACAAATTATGTCTTTGTAGGAAAATAAAAAGAACTAGAGTGCATTGTATTAAGCAAAATAAGTCAGATGCAGAAAGAGATATACTAAGTTTTCTTTAATATGTAAAAGTTTGTGGGGGGAATACAAAACATTAAAAAAACAAACACACACACACACCATGAAAGTAGAAAAGATATCAACAGGTAGAAGTAGGGTATCAGTGGGAGGCTGGGTCACAGGAGGTACTGGGGAGTGGATGTATCATAATGCCAAAATGAAATTCTTTATTCTGTGTAATTAATCTGCACCAAAAAAATAGTACTTATTAGAATATTTGTCATATTTATTTTTAGGTTTATTTAGCTGTATATTTTAAGTAAATTACTCCTTGTATTATTTATTTTCATGCTTGTGTATGTATGTGGAAAATAGAAGTCTATCTCAGATCATATAGATTGATTTTCTAGCTACTATTATGTCACAACTACAATTGATTCTTATGTCCTATAAGCAGTCACCCTTCTTATTTGATGAATTTTCTTTTACAAAAAAAAGAAAAAAAAAGAACTAGGACTCATAGCCCTTTAGTCTTACAAGTTTCTATAATCAGAGAAGCAAATTCATAGCTTTTGTTCCTTTGATGCTACTCATTTGTTTGCTATATATTAAAGGATTTAACACTTACCATAATTTTCATAGTCCTCTATGAATTGCCTTAGGTAATATGAATAAAGTAAATGAAGTGAAAAAATAAGAAATATATTATGTACATGTAATTATACATCTGGGTAGGGGTGAGATTCAAAGCTTTACTAAGAAATGAAAGTAAAACATCTACAAATGAAAAAACATCAGCATTCCTTATGGGTAACAATTAACTTAATAAAAATATCAATACTTAAGTTTCATTTTTAAGTTTTAATGTAATGTAAATTACAATCTTTGCTTTTTAAAACACTTCCATGTAGCATATACGTATATATAACACATATATAAGCTAATATTCACATCCATAAACAAATATGCATTTTATTTTTTTTTATTTAGAATTTTTTCTGTTTGTTATGCTTTTAGACAGGACAGTAGAATGCATTTTGACATATTATACATATATGGTGTACAAATTTCCATTCTTCTGATGTACATAATGTGGAATGACTTTGGTCATGTATTCATGTGAACATAGGAAGGCAATGTCCAATTCATTCTAATAACTTTCCTACTTCTAATTCCCCTCCCTTCCCTTCATTCTCCTTTCTCTAATCCAAAGTACTTCTATTCTTTCCTACTCTCCCCTGCTTACTGTGAGTTAGCATCTGCATATCAGAGAGAACATTAGGCCTTTGGTTTGGGGGGATTAGCTGACTTCACTTAACATGATAGTCTCCAGTTCCATCCATTTGACAGCAAATGCCATAATTTCATTTCTCTTTAACATGCATGTATTTTAAAACTAATACCACTAATATAGGCATGAACTGTTTGAGTAATTGGGGGAGTTTGCACATTTTTAGATCAGTATTTAGTGTATATTAATAACACTGGAAAAACAAATAATATGCAATAAAACCAATGCAAAAATGCAAATATATACATATAAATATATACATCTATACCTACATTTGGATCAATTACATAACAATTTGAATAAAGGATATCTTATGAAATGTATAATGCAGATAGGTACTCCTCAACTTAATCATAGGGTTGTGTTCCCATAAAGCCATTGATAAGTGGAGAGTACCATAAGTGATACTTATTTAGCCACCTAACATGTGAACATGATTGCTTCCTAGCATAGTACACCACAGAGCATCACTCTTCCACTCTGTGACCTTGTAGCTGACTGGGAACTGGGGCTTTTCCCACTATCCAGCATCACAAAATAGATGGTTCCAGGTAATGCCAAACTGGGAAAGCATCAAAGTTAAAAATTTAAAAGCATTCTTTCTACTGAATGTATATAAATTTTAAGCATTATAAAGTTGAAAAACCTTTATATTGGATCATCATAAGTTGAAAACCATCTGTACTAGGGAAACTTACTAAGCAAAGGTAAAAACTTAAATTAGTTCTACAAAACCTAAAGTTTGAAAGAAAATGAAATTTAAATTAGAACTCAGAAGAAGTATATTCTTTATGTTGACTTAAGAAAGGACTCTAAATAATATAAAGTGTTAGAGATTTAACCACAAAAATAATTTAAAACAATGCACATAAAATTTAAAGGTAACTGGCAAACTGGAAAAAACCTTTAAACGCATAAAATAGAAACACTTAAGATTCTAAATTTATTAGGTGCTCTTTAAAAGTCAAATCATAAAAATGATTACTGAAACAGCAGAAAATCTGCAGAAGACAATGTCAAATAATTTTATATATGTGTTAAATCTTACTAAAAGAGATAAAATTATAGACATAATTCAAATCAATTTTAACCAAAACATAATTACTATGCCAAACAGGAGATTGAAATTGAACATAATTGAACATATAGTGAAATTTTGCATAAGAGAGAAAATTATTTTTATAATTATAAGTGCATTTGATAATACTCTTGAAGTATTTCTGTTCTTTGACATAATAAATTTATATCTTTGCAAAAATGAGATTTTTCCAAGAAAGTGAAAGTAAGGTATCTTTATCACATCCTAATTTATACTTGTAGCAAAATTGGAAATGAGTTAAATGTAAATTACAGCCAGACATTAAGCAGAGATAGGAACACTTGGAGCCACGGATATTTTGTGAATTGCAAAGTCACAACATGAAATTTTTGGCTTGATGAGAAAACAGCTAGTAGCATGTGGTCAGTGCACAGGCCTTTCAGTTTTCTCCAAATATTTTCTTCTATTCCACTAGCTAACGAATTTAAAGGACAATTATATACAGGAAAAACATACAATATATTATTATACAAGACAAGAAACATAAGTCTGAATATTGAGAAGTTTGAATCAAATTAAAATATATATATATATTTTTTTTCAAATTAAATTTCAAATGTCAATATGTAAACAAGATGATTGCCTGTTTTTCCTTTCATAAGCTAGCTACGCCACTACAAGTTGTGCGAAGTGGTGATTCGAACCATGGTCTCTGATTTCCTCATGGCTGTGTTTGTGCTGAGAGCTGCCCATACAAAAGTGCTGGGCCAGGTGCCCCGGTTGCTATGGTAATGCTGGCCAGGGGTGGCTAAGTGCAAGGCACACAGCTCTAACAGTGGGAGTCCTGGATTCAGAGAGCAACTCCCAAGTGGTAGAGAATTTGAGGCATAACAATAAGACCTTCATGTCTCACAAGTTTCTCTGCATCCTCCAGACTGCCTGCTTTGCTAAAACTTTCTCAAAAATAAACTTTTGATGGCAAAACCTTTATAACAAAAGTAGGGGCTATCTCTGGTGTCAGTCAAGGCTCAACATGGCTTGGCTGAACTACCTGGCCAGAGCGTTTTCTCTATGTCTGTCTGCCTTTTCTTGGTCCACGAATCATCCTTCTGGTTTCTGAATTAACGGCCACGTAGGTCACAGCAACAAGAGTCACTAATCTATACTGAGAGCATTTTAAAGATCAGAGGGAAATCCATAGAGTCTTCTTGTAAAGGCAGAGTTGTTCAACATGTAGGTATCAAGGTAGCTGCTTCCAAAGAGTAGCCTTGCATAACCAGGATGAGTAAGAAGACTGGGTTGACATTCAGCTTTCCACCCTTGGATCTGTTGAGACTTCTTCCTGATGGAGCTTAGGATTTGGCCTCTAGAACTATTTTCCTTTTCTCTGCCTCCCTCTCTCTGCCCCTTTCTCCTCACTTTTCTCTCTTCTGTGTTAGGATTGAGGTCTCTCTCCTTGCAGTAACACTTTTATAGCTATTTCTCTTCTTATGTATGCTTGTATTAATAAATTAAATTTTATCATGTATCTTCAGCCTTTATTTTCTGACTCCATAGCAAATGATTCATGTCTTGTGTGTAGTCAAAGTATAATTAAAGCAGAATATGAAGAATTAATACAGACCAATAATTATAGATAAAGACATAGATACAGATAGAGACATGTATACATGCATATATCTATAACTGAATATATATAATATCATACATATATGTATTTGTGCACAAATAATTATATAATGTTATGACTATTATTCAGGAAACAAATAATGGACTTGGCTTAATGATATAGGCTTACTCAAGCCTATTCTCCCCAAACACCTAATGAACATGAAGTTAGAGTAAGGAACAGAATAGGAAAATATAATTATATAACATTATATTATATTGTTTAAATGGCCTTGGCTCAGTTATTCTTTAAGACTAAAATGAAATTAAAAGCAGGGAAGCTCAGTATTTTGGGTACCTCTGCCTGGTATATTTACTTAAATACATGATTTAATTTAATAAATTTTCATATTCATAAAATGAAAAGTAGAAAACATAAAGAATGAGAAACATTTTTTTTGTCTTGTATCTTGAAAATGTCCTTTTCACTGCTTATTGTATACTTTAATAGTAAACCAAGGTAAAAGTGTCTCTGAATACTCCCACTTATCAGTTTTTGAAATAACTAAACTAACCTAAGCAGGAAAACACTAAAAGGGGCTTATTGTTGAGGATAATGCATGTCACTATCCCCAAATCCATGGGTCCAAATGATTCCCCCAGTGAGGTGGTACCTAGAGAGGGAGCTTTGGGCAAGTTGTTAGGTCATGAAATTAGCAGCCTTACTAGAACTGACATGCAAGAACTTTCATCTCAGACTCCAGAATGGTGAGAAATAAATATCTGTGTTCATAAGCTATTCATACTCAGATAATCATAGAGCAATCCAAACGAAGACATTCAGTGAACATGTAAAGGTTGTTTTCATCTGTGAAATTTCAAATTTATCCAACAAAGATACACTGTGTTTGTTACCAGAATAAAAGATAACCTTGAAATAAAATCACTGTCGCTGATTATAAACTGACATTTCATGGCATTATTTTGTACAAATACAAATTAAGTAAAAGTTTAAGTCATAGATTTCTTCATTCAGGTTAAATAACCAGAAAAGTCTAACTTCAGGGAGCTATTTTAAATGGAATCTACTAAAAACATTCCTATTTACATATAAGAAAACATCACAGTGAATCCTACCATCACATACATCCACAAGGATGGGGTCCCATCTAGAATATATTCCATACTTGTATTATTATAAATCAAAATTGTTTTGTTGATTATCATATATAACTAAAAAAACCCAATTGAAAATAAATAAATAAAATGAACAAACAAACCCCTTTATGAGAGTCAAATTTTAGGCAAAATTTATTTTTTCAGAAATTTTTATAAACCTCTCTATACTGATACATTCATTTCTTTGTTTTCCATCAATGCTAAGTAATACTTAAGATGTCATCTTACTTTCTTTTCACCTTATGTCATTTTATAAAGTGATTGTTCCCCAAAAAGAGTGGGCAGTTGATTTTATAATACATTGGGTGACCCTTGTTCTCTAATAAAAATATATCCAACTAATATCATTATACATATTTCAATATAGTCTTTATCAAATCCAACACACTTGAGAAAAATATGGCTTTCTGAATTTCTTAAATCTCAAGAGTTAGTGTTTGTTCCTAGATTTTGAAAAATAACTCAAATTAGCAACTTTCTGATTTTGTTTTAGTTAAACTAGGAGAAACAAATATAAATGAAACCAGCTCATTATATATTAATCGTGTAAATAAACATATGTAAAATGTAAATGTTTAGACACACATAAATATAATATGGAAGTGGATTTTGAAGCTTTTATATTTCTAGAGGGCTTAAATGAAATTTTTGGTTTCTTAAAGATTAGCTCTGTTTCAAGATTTAATGTTTTTTTTTCTGAAACTTAGTACAGAGACAATACAAAATCAATGTTTTAAAAACCAAACTCATTCCCTAAATCAGTTGTATCATTATCTGTTTAAATACATGATAATTCTGCAATTTCTGGAAAACAACCATCACCTTTTGTACATGTTTTCCCCTTAGTTCCCCAATCTCTTTCCAAACTGTACAATGTACCTCATATACATCCAGGAAACTTTCATTTCCTGCCTGCAGTTGTCTAATAATCTTTTACCCCACATGCCTTTCTTCTCCTGCCACTTTCTTCCACATTGTATTCAGACTAATCATTTTATAATTAAAATTTAATGAGGTAATGATGTCCCTTTTCATTTGAAAACCTTTTGTGGTGTCACATAGCTTTAGAATTGAAGTACAAAAAGCAAAAATCAATGATAAGTCTCTGGCTGATAAAAAGCACATATTGAAATATTCACTTGTCACAAAGTTGTCTGACCTTCAGCATCTTTTTGCTTCAAGGTCATTGAACTTTCCATTTTCTCCCACCCTAAGGATTTTCAATATGGCAGGATGAACATGTTCCTGCCTGCTTTACCGTGCCCTGTAATGCACACATATCAAACACACACACAGACACACAGAGCTAAGTCTTCCTGAACTTGCTTTTCATAGTGCTTCTTTGAGATAACAATGATTTCAAAAATCATTGTTATCTCAAACCATAATTTCTCCTCCAAATCAGTCCAGGTTCTGCTTTTACCTCTCATGATCCCATATATTTCTTCTTAAATAATCTAAAGTCATATGACTAATGTCTCCTCCCAGAAACACACGTCAAAGCAAAATAATGACTCTATTTAAAGTAAAATAAGAAAGTAGTTGTCTGAGTCAAATATGAGTCATCCAGACCAGGGAACACTGATTCAAGTTTCCCTGAAAAATGCTCCAGAGAAATAGAGCTAGCTGTGACCATTGTTGTGAACATGGGAGATCAGTGCTGCCCTCCTTGTGTAGCAACAACTTTTGATCCCCCAACCAACACTGTATTGACTGGCTGATTATATTGCAGAATTTCTATCATAGATGAACAGCCTTAGGTCCTCACAAGGAAAGAAGCTATTTCAGGAATGGATTTGCCTCCCATGCCATTCATGGCTGACATGATCAGATCTATGTTTTATGTAGCACCATAGTATCAACAAAGCCCAGGTTCTGCAATGTACACAACTGGATTCACACTCCATGCCCTTCACCTGGCCGGGGTGCACACACTTCCAGTAGCTACTAGGTCTGACCACTGTGATGACTCAGAGTCATTCCATTATCTGTGGAACTGAAGTCAGCACTGACAGTCCTTTATGAAAAATAATAGACCATTCTTTCTTCTCCAAAGAAACAAAATTTTTGGTTCAATTTTGGCTTCAAACAATCCCCGTGTGATAAATGTGAGGTTAGTTTTCAGTGGAGACACTATCTTTGTGACGGTTTGCTCTCCTTTTATTGAGTCATTTAATAGATAAATTAATTATAAAAGTCTTCAGCTTAGACACTACTTCTAAGAATTCTATCAAGGTCATTTTTATATCAGAGGAATTGACAATTGACTCCTACACAAACAATGTACTATTTTCATCATGAGTCCTATCATCTAGAAGCATCTGACTTTATTAGTGACATAACAGTTAGCTTAATGATGAGTTTACAAAGATAAATCTTAATGACCAGAAAAATGACCCTTACCTTTTTCTATTTGCTCAGCTTCTTGAGTAAGTAGAGGTGACCAGCAGTCATCTCACTATTTTGAGGTTGGTTAGATGCCTTCAACCAGAGCCACTACATGGTGATATCTTTCTACAGCCTAATTCACAGGCACGGAAGCAGAGGGCAGAAAGTGAAGGTCACCACCTCACCACTTCACCACTACCACACCAAATAAGCTATCTGTAGAGGTTATTTATTTATTTATTTATCTTTGTGTTTGATGCCTCTTAAAGTGTGGGTTTAGAATAAAAGAGAAAAGAGGTTGTGGGCTTGGTCAGTTGAAAGGACAGATGTTCCACTGGTCATTTCTACTTCCTCAAGAAGCTGAACAAAGAGGAAGAGAAAAGGGGTCATTCTTCTGATCATTAATAACAAAGATTTATCTTTGTAAACCTGGTTTTGTTCACCTCTCATAAGATTTGAGAAGACCAAAGGCAGACGGTCTTTGGCCTGAATATATTTCTTTGGTGATATTTTGTATATAAACAACACTACAAATGTTCCTGCAGAGGTTACATTAAAACTATGTTACCTTTATCTTTGTGTCACTCTTCTGCGCTCCTTAAGAATATTTGTCATCAAAAATTTGTCTCACTACAGTCAGAATGGTAATATCAAGAATACAGTCAACAATAAATGTTGACAAGGATGTGGAGGAAAAAGGTACACTCATACATTGTGGGTGGGACTGCAAATTGGTGCAACCACTCTGGAAAGCAGTATGGAGATTCCTCAGAAAATATGGAATGTAACCACCATTTGACCCAGCTATTCCACTCCTTGGTTTATACTCAGTTATTAAAATCAGCATACTATAATGATGCAGCCACATCAATAGTTATAGCAGCTCAATCCACAATAGTAGAATGAATCAGACATTATTACCCTATATTCATACATAACTGCACAACTGGTGTGATTCTGCCTCATGTACAACCAGAAGAAAGAGAAATTATACTCCATTTATGTATGATGTGTCACAATGCATTCTACTGTTGTGTATAAGTAATTAGAACAAATTTTAAAAATGTGTTTCTTAGGTCAAAAAGCCTTTGTTTTCTTAGTACATATAGGCTTTGAGTTTGCATGTAATTTTTGCTCACTGATAAATATCATATATTTAAATTTAATTTCTGTTAATATATTTTTGTATCTGTAATTCATTTAGCATGAAAGAAAATTTTCTCCTTTGGTTTTATATGGAATTAAGTATTTTTTTTTAAATAATGGTAGGGGAGGGGGGTAGGAAGGGCAGCAGAATACAACTGACACTAGGATTGCTGTATGTATACACATGGATGTATAACCAATGTGATCCTGCAACCTGTACATGTGGAAAATGAGAATTTATACCCTATTTAAATCAAATGTATGATATGTCAAGATCATTGTATTGTCTTGAGCAATTAATAATAAAAAAAAAAATAGTGGTTTCCACAATAACTTAAATACCAGTCAGCATAATGATGAATCTCAACTCACATAAGCAGCTACTACTGATTTCCCAATTCCTCTACTGAGGTTTTCATTAATTTTATGATATAACTTACTACCAGTATGAAGAGAAATGTGTTAAATTCATAATAAACATGCTGCATCATGGAGGAAATGTAAGTATTAGTGTCAGTTAGCATAGAGTAAAGGGGCATTAGACTGAGGTTCAGGAAGGTGGGCTGGGATCAGCCCGCTCCTCCCATTACCACCAGTCAGTCATCAGATCTAAAGCCAATCATGTAACCTGCTTGAGGATCACATTAAAATAGTACACCCCATTAGTGGGACAGGAAATGGAATTTTGCATGGTTATACTCCTATATGCTACTAACTAGCAACATGTCATTTTTAAGTGACATAACAAAAATACAAAAGATATTTATTAAAATATGCTATGACTTCTCATTATTTGATCTTAAAAACTTTTTAGTAATGTTTATTAATCCACACATATATTGGCCTATTCTAATTTTAGATACTAGTGTTTTAAAATTATTATTTTTGTTGTTTTAAAAAAATTATTTATGTTTGAAATAAGCCTCTCATATTCTTAAGTAAAATATTATTCTACATATGTATATTTTCTACACACAGATATCCACGGAATTTATTAAATGATGGTGTTCATATAAGCAACAACACTTTGATCAGTATCTCACGTATTCCTGTTTGAATGAAATACAATACTGGAATGAAATACAATACTGTCAGGTGCACAAACAGATCTTGGGCATGGAACTAGTGGCATCTCTTCATAATGAACTGGACATAATAGTGTAACTTTTGCTTCATTAAAGGAAGAAATAACTTCCATAGTTTTTTAATATAACAGTTGGTTGATATTTCATAATAATTTGTTACCTCTTATTGCTGATACATTGAATCATCTTAAACAATTTTTACATATAAATGCAAACAGAAAAAGAAAGACATAAGCTTTTTATTTTCTTCACCCTCTTCTCATCAGCCTACAGAAATGAAAAGTATCTGAAATTCTTTGGAACACTTTTTAAAAGCTTAATGTGTCCATAATTCAGACAAGATCCAAACAGTTGTTTAAAAAGGACAATGTGCTGATTAGGAAACTTCAGAGGTGTGAATTAGCTTTGCTTTTTCACGTAGCAACAGACAGATGGTAGTACTTGGAGAAGATAAAATGGGAAGAGTTGAGGCTGTGGATGGCACCCGACCTTTTCTTTTTCTGAGTTTCCAGAGGCCAACACTGACACCCTCACATCTGAAAGTGCTGAAAGAAAACAGCAAAACAATAACTGCTTTTTTTTTTTTTATTTGTACAAGGCCTGAAACTTCCTCAGAATGTCTAGGAACTAGGAATCTCCCATCACTCTGGATGACAAAGCAAGATAAAAAACATTTTTTTTAAGGTAAAATTCAGGATAGTTAGCAGAGAAAATGGGTAGACTTGACTTTTTTGACTTCCCATTAAAAATAAGCAAATAAACTCACAACATTTAAGCAAGGCAAGAACGCTCCAGTTGACCAAAATCCTAGGGCCCCTTATCGGTTTCTACCTGGGATTTCTGAGAAACCTGTCTAGGTCTTGGCAGTGACTCCACAAATATTTGTATAAGAAATCATTGTTACTTCTTTTCTTAAAAAAAAAAAAAAAAGGTTTTGTCTCATAAACTTTATTTTCAAAAACTGGACAATTCTTTGACTATGCCAGACATTGAACAGTGAAGTTTAGAAGTTTGATTGTTTATTTTGAATGAATTGTGCATGGCAAAATCATGCATTGTGCAATTAGACTGGGGGAAGAAGAATATGTGATTTCTCATTCCTTTTATAACTTCTGTAACCAATCAAGAGTCTTCCAATTTAATTCCATCATCTTCTACAATCTGTTTTCCACCCAACCTTTCATATTTTAATTCCAATTATTTTCAAATATGAATATGCAAGATTTTTTCAAACTTATGTTAATAATGTTTATTGTCTACATCACAATCATCCCTTCTTCCATGTGTCTTCTCAGAGATGTTATTCTCTCTTCCATGAAAAACTTTATATCTTGCTCTGGTTTCAAGACATTATTTAAAACTGCCTCCAAGAACCTCTTGATTATTCTATGCCATGGTAATCTCTTGGCAGTTTGTGATTGCACCTTACAATGCACTCAGTAAATATGATTTTTCCTGTTATACACCTTTTGCCATGGTCTCATGAGTGTCAGACTTGATTATTAATCAACAGTTCATTAAATGGGGGAATAGATTGGAAGATTAGGCTGGAAAAAATACTCAGACAAATTTTTTTAAAAATTTTGAACTGCATTATATGATCAGTGTTAACCATAAAATTTTACAAATGCCAAATATGTGGAATATGGACATCATACTGATTTTGCAAGATAATGTAAAAATGTGAATTATTTATGTTCATGGATTCTTTCAGAATTCTTTAGAGTCTTCAGTTGTCATTTTTTATCATAATATTCAAGATATACTAAACATAAATGTAGAAGCAGATAATGTTTGGGGGTATCACTGTTCTAATGATGATGATTAAGCAATACATTTTCTTCATACAATTTAAGATATATTTATGCAAAGCATTTAGTTGGACAGATAAAATTATGAAGGGCACAAAAATGACAATATGAAGACTGTAAAATGTTATTTTTAAGAAAATGATGGAATCGTAATTTAATTAAATACATACTAATAGAACTATACTATATTCTACATACCATTTAAAAATAAAATAGTTCTTTATTTTATTAAATTTAAGTTATTTTGGATTTTACTCCTGAAATCATATTTTAATTAGAAACATTTTAGATCATGTTTTAAACACAATCTGTGTAAGAAAGGTATTCTAAAATTTGGGGCAAATGAGCTTTTATTTTTTTCCTTATGCAGAAAGGAAAAAATAATTCAACTATATTTCCATTTCATATATTATTGCATCACTGTGCATTATTATATTAATATTTCATTCATTATCAAAACTAACTGTAATAGGAATTAGCATAATATTTATTATTTCCTGGTAGTAAAGAGATGCATTTCCTGAACTTTTCTGGTCATTAGATTACTTTTTCATTATATTCTAATTCGTCCAAATAGTACAGACTCATTTCAGTTACTGGAAGAGAATGGCCACAAAACCTAAAATGTATTTTTAGAAGTGTAATTCATGTCGAGTACTCTGGCAGAAATGCTAAAAAAATTAACAGTACAAAAATTATAATTTGTCAATATGACTCAGTTATTAGGAAGGTTGCGGACCCATTCCAAGATGATTATGCATTCTAAACCAAATTTTGTATATTCATTATTCCACTTTTTAAAGTACTGTATTCATATATTAATTATGGCTATTTGTTCTGAAGGGACATTTTACTGTTTCCAAACTGAACCAGATTTTCTTTTTTTATTATTTATATATGAGAGCGGAATGCATTACAATTCTTATTACACATATAGAGCACAATTTTTCATATTTCTGGTTGTATACAAAGTATATTCATACTAATAAGTGTCTTCATACCTGTACTTTGGATGATGAACATTACACTCCACCATCATTTCTAAACCCATTCGCCCTCCTTTCTATTCCCACCCCTCTTCCCTATATAGACTTGTCTATTCCTCTCATGTTCCCCCTTCCTACCTCAGTATGAATCAGCCTCCTTATATCAAAGTAAACATCCGGCATTTGGTTTTTGGGGATTGGCTAACTTCACTTAGCATTACCTTCTCTGACTCTGTCCATTTACCTGCATATGCTATGATTTTATTCTCTTTTATTGCTGAGTAATATTCCAATGTGTATATATGCCACATTTTTTTATCCATTCATTTATTGAAGGGCATTGAGATTGCTGAACCAGACTTTCAATTAGATTTCTAAAGGTGTCTTTCTGATCTCTTCAAAACTATAAATCAGTGAGTTGGAGGATTTTTGTGTTGGTCAACTTTTCATTACTCTGATAAAAACACCTGACAAGAACTACTTAGGGGAGAAGAAAAACTTGTTTGGGGCTCATGGTTTCAGGGGTCTTACTTCATGGCCAGCCAAATCTATTGTTCTGGGCTTCAAGTGAGGCAGACATCTTTTTTGAAGGGTGTAGTAGGGGGAAAGCTGCTCAGCTCACAGCAGTTGAGAAGCAAAGAGAATCAGTGCAGGGCCCTGGAGTGGAAGAACCCTCCAGGGTGCACGCCCAGTCACCTATTTCATCCAACAAGTCTCGGAATCCCTGTAGCCCATTCAGCTCTATGTGGGTTAAATCAACAATAACATTAACCTATTGATGAGGTCATGCCCTAATCACTGCATGAAAGCCCACCTCTGAAACTTGCATATTGGGAACTGTGCTAACCCATGAGGTTTTGGGGACATTTCAGTTGCAATATGTGACAATTTATAACCATAATTTTTAAATGCTTTGAAAATAGGTCACTTCATTTTCAAGATGCCTCATCACAAAATAATTTCATATTAACATTATGAGATAATCAGTATAATATTTTACTAAATATGAATGGATTTTATGGGATAGGGAAAGAGCAAATTTTATAAGCTCATTTGAACTGTTTGTGGTATAAATGGAATGAGTCCTGAGAGAAAGCACTATTGTTGCTTCAATGAGGTGTTCATATTCCAATGTATGTCAGAGTAAGAACTTCAATATAATAATAAAAAAGTAAGGATTCAAACGATTTCCCAAATTGACAGTCTATATTTCCTTCCTTCTTTATTTCATTATTTTGAATTTCGTTCTTTTCTTTTTTCTTTTTTTTTCCAAGTTCTAGATCCAACCTGACATTTTTAAACCAACAAAAAGACTCTCAAATGGAGAGTCTTTACTGACCATACTGTAATAAAACTAGAAATCAATAATAGGAAAAAGTTTGGGAACTTTAAAAATATACAGAAATTAAGCAAGTTAATTCTGAACCACTGATAGTTAAAGAATGAAATCAAGAAAATTAAAAATAAAATTCTTTCAACAAATGAAATTGGAGAAAAAACAGTAAACTTTAAGGATGCAGCAAAAGCAGTATGAAGAGGTAGTGATAGTAATTAACGACTATGCCAACACACAGCAAAACAAAATAAAAACAAAAAAATAACCTGGGTAAAAAATAGGCGCTAGACCTAAATAAACATTTCCAAAAAGTTAGGATATAAATTATATAAAGTTAGGATATAATTGCCAAAGGGAATGAAATCAGTCTGTCAAAGAGACCTGCACCCCCAGTTTATTGCAGCTCTTTTCTCAATAGCTAAGAAATGGAAATGGCCTGAAAGTTCACAAACTGATGAATGAGAAAAGAAAGGTGGCACATAAACATGGCGAACACTGTCCATTCACTATCTAATCCTGTCATGGTGACAACATGAACAGAACTGTAGGTAATTATGTTACTTGAACTAAGTCAGACACAAAGACAAGTGCCCTGTGATCTCACCCATACTTAGGATCTGAAAAGCTTGAGCTCATAGATCCTGATCTTATAGATTGTTTCATATGTGCTCATGTTTGAGAGGAGAATGATGTTTACCAGGGGCTAGAGCAACATGGCAGAGGTAGGAAGGGATATGACTGCTCAAAGGGTACTAAGTTAGAGTTACTTGAGAGCAAGAGGTTCTGGTATGCTACTCACAGCAGGATGACAACCAACAATGATGTACTAGACATTTCAAAACACTAGAAGAAAGTATTTTGAACATTTTCACCATAAATGATAAATGTTGGAGGACATAGATAGGTTTTCTAGGCTTAAACATTATGCAACACCTACATGTATCAAAATACCATGTTATCCTATTAATATGTACAACTATTGTGTTTTTATTTCACTTAAAATTTAACTTTATAAACTAATAAATCTAATGGGATGGTGAAAATGTTAGTTTTCCTTACAATTGTACTTCTTCCAACTGGGACATCTTAAACTGAATTTGAATCGAACAAGTGACCCTATGCCATCTCCTACTGAATGTATTTGAGAACATGACCAGACTTAAAGCACTTAGCATCTACACCTGAGTAAGTTCCTACAGCTGCCAAACCAACAGAAAAATCTGAGTTCCCAAACCATTACTTTCCTTTCTGTCTGTATTGCCATCGTTTTACAAATGCTTATTTCTCTGATAATTGAATACATGACAGAACTCAGGAAAGGAATTTGAATTTGAATTTGAACATGCATTCACTGACTCTGTTTCCTCTCCTAAAACTTAGAGATGACAATGCCTGCTTTGCCAGAATAATATAAAGATCTATTGTATGTAATGTGGTTTACAAAGCGTGAGTCATTACTGAAATGTGAGAAGACATTTTACTAGCAATAATTACCTTGCATGGTGTATACTTAGCTGACAATTCACAGAAAGAAAAGCATGTGTGAAACAACAATGCAATGTGTCTTTGTGGTCTGGTCACAGAGACTATATCCAACCAGATGATATCTGAGTGGCATTTTTAAACCAATCAGTCAATTTTATACTTTCCTACATAATAGAAAATTTTCTTTTTATCCTCCAAAAACATCCTTCCCCACAGGATTCAGCTCTTTTGTTGGCTGAATGAGTTGACTCTAACAAAGCTCTAATAATTGCTCACTATAATGCTAACTTTTTCCTGAAGGAATTATTGTTTATATAATGATTGTACCATATCTAGTGGGAACCAAAACATAGATTTTATTGTTATTGGGTTTACAGTTCACTTTGGGAGGTATAAAAACAAATAGTCACTTATGCTACAAATAAAACTCATTTAAATGATTAAGAATGATGTGAGCAGAGAGGAATTGTGGACTTCCAGGAAGAAAAATGGCTACATCCCCTGAAGGAGATATAAACTGGGTTTTGAAGGATGAGTAGAACTGTAATAGCAGCAAAAGCAAACTAGGGGTGAGGCATTACACAGCATGGGGTTTAGCATTCACCTTTTCAACATATATATGTGTATATATATGTGTGTGTGTGTGTGTGTGTGTGTATAAAAATCTCAATACATCTATATACATATACATATATGTGTATATGTATAGAGATTGTCTATTATATATGCTTAGTTATGAATTGCAGATATAAAGATAAATAATAAATTTTCCTTACACAAAATGAGCCAGAAAAAGAGAACAACAGTTACAGTTCAGTGAACTAAGTGCTTAGAAATATGTTACTGGAGCACAGAAAACTATGTCTACACTAAAACAGGATTCATGGTAATCAAGCAAGAATTGAGCTGCATGTTTGAATTATAAATGGTCTACAGCTAGTTCCAAAAGAAGGCCAAAGTAACAGCATATAAAAAGTGTTTTGTTGTGAAATCGATGGGTTAAGTAAAAAATAATAATTTTTTTTGTAACACTGGAGCAATAGGGCATATTAAAGGGTGTTGAATGATAAATTTAGAGTAGTAAGCTTGCATCTCGTTTACTAGGCCAAGGCTTTTTGAAGAATGACTTAAGATCTGTGAGGTAAAATAGGATTTTAAGCTTGAAAATTGCATTCTCAAATTTGCATTTTACTTTTTTTTTTTTTTACTCAGCAATATTTTTGAAATACATACTGCACTCTTAAAATTGTTCTAGCACTGTAGCAGGCAAGATGCAAGTTCCTGTCAGGAACTTCATATTCTATAATATTGACATTGAAAGCTACATGAAGAATACAATAGAGACAGTGCTACAGACATTGTGGTCAGTTAGAAATTTACTGCTTTAGTATATTACAAAGTGATAAGATTTTATCCAATAATTTTATCTTATGATTTGAGAGTTACATAAGAAGTGTTAATTACATTAATGAACTACCTGATGAGCTAGGGAACAGTTAATAGAGACAAGGAATCTATTAAATACTCCAGGTCTCTGGGCTTGCAAATAATCAAAGTTATCATATGCAGTGAACAAAGAAGTATGATGTGTTTCCTGATTGAAGGGTGTACAATATACCCCTGAGTATTCCTGAAAATGGTCTAAGCTTGACTTAATAATAAGGAAAAACAGAAATCTCAAATTGAAAAACTTTCTACAAAGAAAATCAGAGGTGCTGAACAGGTTGTCACCCTGCTGTAAACACGTGATCTTGCACACATTTTCTATAACTCTGAGATTATGTTAAACTGAAAATATAATTAAAGCAAAAACAGTTATTAAGGGAAAGAAAACCATATAAAGAAATAAAGGGAAAGAAAACTATTTTTTAAAACATCAGAAATTATTAGTTGCTCAAAACATTACATTGATCTTGACATATTATATATCATGCATTTTATTCAAATGGGGTATGAATTCTTATTATTCCCACGTGTACAGATTGCAGGATCACATTGGTTTTACAGCCACAGTTATACACACTGCCAAACAAGTGTCTGTTGTGTTCTGCTACCCTTCCTATCCCCTTCTTATCCCTCATCCCCTCCCTATCCCTCCCCTCCCCTCACCTCTCTCTACCCTATCTACCGTAACTGAAAACTTTTGAGCAAGAATACAATATTTGGCAGAAAAATGGGTAGACATGAGAAACCTACCAACTCTCCTTTCTGCAGTAGGGTAACATTGAGAATCCCAGCCCCCAATTTTTTCCTTAATACAATGAATGACCATCTAAACTCTTAGTGTATGGAAAAGTGTCATAATAGAACAATGCAGGGTCCTATGTATTCCTGGAAGCTGTCTTCAGAATCTGGCTCTTTTATCTCCCAAAGTAAATTAAACACTTATTTTCTCATGTCTGCAATGTGTTTGAAAGGATTTAAAGATTTTAGCATAATGACACTGTTTGTTGGTAAGCTTGTACCAGTTGGAACCAGTTGCTTTAGTCAGAAAAATACTCTCAGGGTGAGTTACTTGCTATTATAACAGAAAGGTCATAAACTTAAGGTAGATTTAAACTATTTCTATTTCCTGTAATTAGATCAATAGCTTAGAGTTTGCTCATGAAGGCATTTAAAGTAAAAAATGTGCTTTTGATTAAAGAATTGACTTGTTAGCTGGGCACAGTGGTGCACACCTGTAATACCAGTGGCTTAGGAGGCTGAGGTAGGAGGATTATGAGTTTGAAGTCAGTCTCATTAATTTAGAGAGACCCTAAGCAATTTAGTGAGACCCTGTCTCATATCTATATCTATATATTAAAGACAGGGTTGAGGATGTGGCTCAGTTAAGCACTCCTGAGTTCAATCCCCATAACCAGAAAAAAAAAATTGTTGGCTTGTTAAGTAACAATGAATATCCAAAGTGATTCACAATTTTAAATTATGGATCTATGCTAGGTTCAAAACAGCTATAATATTTTTAGATACTCACTATTTCTTTAATAATCTAGCCAGGGTAAAAATCTTGATCTCTAAACAAACCTGTCTCTTTGAAGGATTTCTATTTTTCTGACAACAGTCTTATGGGTGACAGAATTGTGCCTTTAGAATATCATCCTCTATTTTTTATGGAATTTTCATGTGAGGTTATGATCAAAGAACCTTGGAGGACAGAAAACTAGGATTTTATCCAACTCCTAAAAAGAGATTTTATGAGATTTTCTTGTTTACTCTTCCTCTCTCTTCCACAAACACACACACACAAATGTTTGCTGTCTGTATGTGAAGCAATATTTGCTCTGGTATATGTTGGTGAGTTTGTGGTCTGCAGTTAGCTCTCATTCATATCAAACTTCCCTGAAAACGTCCAAAAAAGAACCTGAGAAATGAGCACTACTACATAGGCTTCCTCAGTTAACAGCATTCATCTTGAAGAAGAAAGACAGAAGTTCTGTGGCTGACCTGCAAGCAAGACAGAACCTCCTAGAACAGTGCTCAAATCCATGGAGTGGTGGGAGAATAGGAAAAGAGATGTATATTGCAAAAGAGTTTTAATCTAGAATTAAAGACAGACAAATGACAATCCCTTCAGTCCATTTTTAAGTATCAGCTGATTTAAGCCATTATTTCCAGCAACTTAAAAGGCAGCATATGATGAGAAAGAGGCCAAAAATGAAAATACACCATCTGCCAACTATTCAATAGGGCAATTCAGAAAGAAAAAACTGTGGAGAAATTACTGCTGAGGGTAGCCTTGGTCATGTTAGCAGAAATAAATGTTAAGGGAACCAGGATATAGAAAGCTTTAAAGTTTCTCTACTTACTTCCTTTTTTTCCAGGGATGAGAATTATCATTACAGAGAATATTCATGGAAAGATTTTATCAAGAGTGGGTGGATGTCATTGTGGCTTATGAGCTCCTCTCTTTAATGTGGCCCCTCAGTTAAACCATTCTTCATCAGGAACCCCACATTTCAAAAGAGAAAAAATCCAAAAAACAACAACAACAACAACAACAACAAAATATAACAGAATGGAACTGTTTGAGAAGAAGAGAGTTAAAGAAACATTAGAACAAAGGGGGAGAATAAAAACATACACAAGG
The DNA here is from genome assembly GCF_052094955.1 of Ictidomys tridecemlineatus. NCBI lineage: Eukaryota > Metazoa > Chordata > Mammalia > Rodentia > Sciuridae > Ictidomys > Ictidomys tridecemlineatus. The sequence goes on along the minus strand of NC_135485.1, from coordinate 137,148,430 downwards.
AAAACTATACATCAAAAGACTGTGCTACTGACTTCTAGGTGAATGCTGTCAGATTTCAATGGAATTAAAGAAAATGTAATGTGTCTGAAACAAAAATGCAAAAACACAGAGAGGTTCAGAAAAGAATGAAAGAGAAATCAGTTACACAAATGATATTCAAATAAGATGTAGCCAAAGGAAAAAAAAAAGAAAGAAAAAGTATTCACAGCTACAGTCATGAACATTGAAGCGGGACATGACAGAAGAGGGACTTAAACATTTCCTGAAATGAGGACACCTCCCTCTGCTCACCTTGTCCTGAAATTCACTCAGCAAAGGTAAATATAGAGCATAATCAGGGACCCCTAGACCACGCGAGAATTCAACACCTTGCATATGATTTCTTGCAGTACAAGAATGCAGACTAAGCCAGGTGTGGTGTTTTGTGCCCTTGAGTGTGCTGAGAATCCCAGTGACTGGGGAGGCTGAGGATTGCAGGAGGGCCACAAGTTAAGGCCAGACTCAGCAGCTTAGGGAGGCCCTAAGGAACTTAGTGAGATCTTATCTTAAAATAAAAGCTAAAAAGGTTTCAATTGGGGGGTGGGGGGGTTTATGGAGGAATGCAGACTAAAATCTTGCAAGAAAAAAATACCCAGGGCAGAATTCAAGGACACCACCAGGTATAGATTTTCTGTGGTCCTCATATATGTTGTATGTGGCAACATATTTGAAGTATAGCCAACAGGTGAAACTCACCTGAGCCTTCGGTGCCTAGGGGTTTAGAGAGGGTTATTCGTATTTGTGTTGCTATGGCTAACGTGTAGACTCCAACCCCTTTAGAGGTCACATTTATGCCTAATGACCCTAGCATAAAGTATATTGTCAGAATAGGTTTGTTGTGGTCAAAGGCCACCAGATAAACAGATGCTGTCTTATCAGACAAAATATTTCTAGGACTTGAAATTCAACAAAGGCTCAAAATTTTTTTTGGCATGCACAGATACAGACAACCCTGATTCTTTTGAGGTAATCATTTACAGCATAGGCGAAATCAGGTGGACATTTGATGTCCATGTAAAGCTGTGTGATGATTGAGGTATGACTAAATAATGATCAACAAATAGAAAATGTTGATTAAGCATATCCAAGTGAAATCTCATCATTTGTGATGACATCATTGGACCTGGAAGACATCATGTTAAATGAAATAAGCCAGGCACAGAAACACAAGTACCACATGATCTCCCTCATATGTGGAATCTGTAGAAATTGAGAGTAGAATAGTGGCTACCAGAGATTTGGGAGAGTGGAAGAGTTGGAGATTGGTGACAGTTTCATCACAGAGTTATAGTTAGACACAAGTAAGTTCTGCTGTCACAGTGCAGAGTAAGTCAAATATAGAAAACAATAGTGCATATATATCACAAAATGGCTAGTGCAGAGAATGTTGAGTGTCCTCAACATGAGTAAAAATTTTAAATGATGGATATGCTAATTACTCTGATTTGACCATTAAACAACATATACATGAATGAAAAATCACCTTATACCTCTAAATATGTGTAATTATGTGTCAATTAAAAAAATACAATAAAGTGTAAGAAATTGTGATAATTATGTTTATAGAATAACACATTATAATGACATCACAGAAAAAAAGAAATCAAAATTTGAACAAAATTAAAAGGCAAAGTGTATAATGGGATATGCTGATGTCCACTTTCATGATGATTATCAATGAGAAAATCAGATCAATATTATGTAGCCATTTAATTCTAATAAATCTAGTAATAGAAGTTTAAGACTATTACTCAAATTGTAAATGTTAACATAAGCCATAATAATCTCAAAATAAAAATATCCCAATTTCAAATCATCAGCAGAAAAAATTAATAAATTCATGTGCACTCATTCAAACTGTGGCATTAGTGAAAGAAACACTACAAGATCAAAAGCAAAGAAAGTATCTAAAAGAAAAAGTCAAAAATAACAGCACTAGAGCCAAAAAAATCTAAATAAGTGTGAAAAGTGATAGACATAATCTTAGAGGAAATAGAACAACAAAGATAAAATGTCTAAAATTCGATTATTTGTTGAATTTTTAAATCATAAGAAGCCTAAAAAAAAGAGTCATGATTTTAGAAAAGGAAGTATTTAAAGGGATTATTAATAAAATGAACATTTCCAGAAAAATATGTGTCAAAAGGCAGAGTAAATCTTGAAATATAAACTAATAATGAAGAAAGCATTTAGAGTTTCCTCTCAAAAAAATCAATTTTGTGTGATAAATATTTTAGTATGTTAGTCTTTGTTGAGCTGTTTGTTACAATTCACTGTGACTACACACAGTTGAAACCTAATGGGGAACAATGTTCTAATTTTTTATTAATTGCATAACTGTTTCACAAAAATTTCTTGAAGCAGGCTGCTTCTCTTAACACATCAAAGTTCAAGTTCTTCTATGAGAAGGAAAGCTATCAGGTTTTAATTTTATACTACTTTGTTGTGTATTCAAAATCTCCCATCTTTTCCTGTTTCTCAAGCTGATTCCTTCTGAAATACCTTTCACCTGCTTTTGATTGTTCCTATTATCTCCACTCTTCAAAATGAAGCTGATTTGTGTCCCACTCATTTGTAATTACGCTTTCTTACTGTACTTTTCCCAAAATATGTCTCCTATATCTTTATATGTAGCATTGAGATCTTAGGAGTCTAGCACGATTTTGCCCATTACAAGTGTCCTATAAGTATTTCTTGAATGGAAGTAAATTAAAGTTAGATTAATATGAATTTTTCTAAAGGTGCATTTCCAATTGAAAATAAACTATTTAGGGCTGGGGATGTGGCTCAAGCGGTAGCGCACTCGCATGGCATGCGTTGCGGCCTGGGTTCGATCCTCAGCACCACATACCAACAAAGATGTTGTGTCCGCCGAGAACTAAAAAATAAATATTAAAAATTCTCTCTCTCTCTCCTCTCTCACTCTTTTTTTTTTAAAAAAGAAAAGAAACTATTTAGAATTCATAATTCACTCAAAGAGCAATAACAAGAATCATTTTCCATGAGAAAAAGTTTTTGCATTTTTTTTTCCTCCCAATGGATTTATATGACTTGTCTCCATCTTCAAGGTTTTGGGATTTAATTATTATACCTCTAAATATTTCCAAAATTATTTATGAAGTGCTTTCCAATTTCATCATTTATTGCCAACTCAAGGGGGCTTTATCACAAGACTAGTGAATGCTCAAATCTGTTATTTTCCCATGATAGTTTGACAACTTTGTGACTTAATATAGTCTTTTCTCCAGACTGCAATTTTTTAGTTTTCAAAATATTAAAGAAATTAACCTTGGTTATAATCCTATCATTTGGAGCCTCTAGCGATTTGTTACTTGCATTGTTAGAGTTTGGGTGCTAGTTTAATAGAGGGATTTATTTTTCTCACTTAATGAAGTCTGTTTTATTTTAAATGATTTCTCAAGGACATAATTTTAACTCATGGGATTTCGAGGCAATTCACTTTTCTATGAGTAATTTCTAAATTGCTTTTTAAAATTTATTATATGCAGGGGGAGATGATTTGAAAACTTTATAATAAATTTAATACATGCCAAAAGTTACTCTTGTGAGAGTAAAAATGTCTGTTTTGTAGCTGCAGTGGCAGTTCATTTTGAATCTTCATAAATTCATAGACATAATAGCAGCTTCTTGTATAACAACAAAAAGTAAGGATAGAAACCCTAAAATATTAGGATATCAAATATGAAGACAGTATCTAGAAAAAAGTAACCATATAAATAAGTAGAAAGTGGAATGTTTTTTTTTTTTTTAATCATTGCTATTGATATTTACAGCCAGAATAAGACATTGGGTCACTATGTTTCTAATAACCTGGTCAACAGACAGGGGACAGCAATACTAGCTGTATCATGACTTTTCTTTCCTATAGTTATGCAGAAAGTGTGTAACCCTCTAACATAAACACCATACATCTAAGCAGAATGCCATCCTTTCCTAACAGAAGTACAATAGCTACACAATCTGTACCAGTTGTCAATATGTGGTGAGTTCATATTTATGGAAGCAACTTAGAGTGCTGGGCTTAGAGTCAGTCCACAGAAGGAAGAAGAGAACAGAGTCCAAAACAATACAGGTAAAGATCATGGGATGTCAGGGTTTGTTCTACAACTCTAATTTCACCTTGACTCTGTCATCTGGGTATAGTATAGTGTCCCTGTTCAAGAAGCATCACCCACCTGTCTGATTGTTACCCAGAGTGAAAATAAAGCATTTTCAGTTCACAAAAGAACATTTATTGAAAAAGACACAGCTAACAATGTTTGAGAAACAGATTGTTCCACACATGCCAAACATTTGCTGCTACCTCATTAGGCTGATATCTCACTGCTAAAGGCCAACTAAATATCATCTAAGGCCATGCATTTTGAAAATTTAGATTTTACATTTTGTTTCACACTCATTTAAACCAAGTGTATATAACAAGCTCCCAAAACAGACACAAAAATTCTTGCTATAATTTGAATTTTACAAAAATTTTCTTTAAAAACAATTAAATAAATTAGAAGAAAATTGCAATGTTTATTTGTTTACACTTGATTCAAAAAGCTACAATTGCTTTTTGTTAAGAAATTAATGCTTAACTTGTACTGATCCTTTTATGTTTAACCACGTTTTTTGTGAAACATAATCCTGTCTATTTTGAAGGTCATGTATGCAAGACAATGAAAGAATGACCTGTCTCCCCAACCTTCCAAAGAAGTAATAGAAAGTACTCAAGGGGTCATTTGGGTATTCTTTATCTCCTTTATTTCTCCATATTTCTCATTGATTTTAGGAGTGATCAAATGAAGAACAATGAGATATTAAAATTAAAATATGAACAGGCATTCATGTCAATGCATGTAATTTTTTTGGTGGGGGAATGGATTGTGGATTGAACTCCAGGGTACTTGACCACTGAACCACATCCCCAGTCGTATTTTGTATTTTATTTAGAGACAAGGTTTCACTGAGTTTCTTACCATCTTCTTTGGCTGAGGCTGACTTTGAATTCTGGATCCTCTTGCCTTTGCCTCCAGAACCACTAGGATTACAAGCATGTGCCACCGTGCTGGGCTCCATGCATGCAATTTTGACAATGAGTCATAGGCTTTATAGTACAAATTTGCAGAATTATTTATCCTCTAGAAAACAGAGAGGCCACTTGAATACATTTTGTTACTATGTTATTGAAATTCCATAAAATTGAATATCCATTCATAGATTGGGCAATTTAAATTTTCAAATAGACAGAACATTAATATAGACAAATTTGGCATACTATAGTCTATACTGCATAAAAATAATCAGAGTATTAATTTGTACATGCATGGCCTTAGTTCAGATATCATATATAATTATATATTACATATATAATTCTCTTACTTTTATGAAGGTGAAGAAAAAGGTCTTTAAAGAACATTCAATCTAACCACCTTCCCTGAGAAAAACATCATAGTTAACCTCTGCTAGAACAAAGAAAAACAATCACAGTTCAACAGGTAATGCTCTCTGTATAATATCTGTTGTTCTACAGTAGCAAAAATGGATCAACATCAACCACTTATAAAGTATAAGGGAACACTAAATGTTTGATATATGTTCTCATTATATTTTTACTATGCATATTCCTTCTTGGTAAAAGTGATGCTTGAACTTGTCCTAGGAAGCAAAGAACGTGTCTGTTAACCAGGCTGGATGGTTTAAGATACCAGTTCTAACTCTCTGAGCTCTATTTTCTTGTATTTCAATGCACAACTTCCCAAAGAACCCTTGACTCACAAACAATGTGGGATACAAACAAAAAAATATCAAGAAAGTAAAAGCTGGCATTCTGCCACAATGAAAGAAAAGACACAAACACATAAAAATTATTTATCTTGAAACATGATGAAATGTATTCTGAATCAGGGCAGGAAGCAGGTTTTGTTTTATTTTTTTTCCTCTACTAAACCACATGGCTTAACATATTGTAGATATTAATGCATATTTATGTGACTAGTGATTAATTAAGTATCAATACAAATATGAGAGAAAGACAGGAGGAGGTGGAGGAGGAAGAGGAAACAAACAGAAATCACACAAAATAACTGCAATAATTATTGGCAAGTTGCTGAAAGATAAGCCAACTGAGTTCAAGGAATTAGTTAATGTATTTACTTAACTTATTATGCATCTGCAGTTTCTAATACTATCAATAGTGAGCAAGATAAAAACAAATATGTATATATATTTAAAGGCTTCTTCCCTTGCAGAATTTAGAACCCTGGAGAAGGAGAGTGTGAATCAAGAACAATCACCTGTCGATAGGAAAGGGGAAGTGTGGAATGTTTTTAAGGACATGAAAAGAAAGCAAGGGAACTCACAGAGCACACCGAAGGCTTAAGAGGAGGGAAGTTACAGAAAGAGTGGGACAAGGAAGAGCTGAAGAATTATCTAAATGCTTCAGACTCTTCAGTATAAATAAAATATTTTATTTTCCCTGAATAGATCTCTAGTAGTTCCCATGTAACATTGTTTACTTCTAAAATGCTTGTAAAAATCGATTATGTTTGTGTAACTGCTTAGCTAGTTAATCGGCCTCCCTCATCTCATCCTCCATTCTTCCCAAACACACAAGGTGGCTCTAACCTGTTTTGCTGTTGACTAGACTTCCTTGGTGACCTGCTGTACAAAGCATGTTTCACTATAGAAGTCAGGTGTAGATATTAAACATGCACATCACTTCTCTTTAGCAACAGTGGCTATTATTTTAAAACAATATGAAAAAAGTATTGGAGAGAATTATCAAAAACACTTTTTAAAACAATTTCAAAATAAGAAATTGTTCGATGTAGCAAAAAAATGAAAAAATATATGTAATATTCAAAAAACTGGCATATGATTAGCCATGTTAAACTTATTTAAAATATTTTTCTATTAAATAATGGATTGTCTCCCATTACCAAAACTCTAAAATTCAACATTCTACACAGGTATTTTCTGATTTTAGATATTGCATTAATAATCAGTCCTTGGAATTCTTGTATCCTTACACTACAGGTTTTCTTTATAAACGTTTACCTCTCGTTTTGTTGGACAATGATATCTGAAGGAAGATGCTGTTCAGCAGAACTCTGTACCTGCTATGGTGCTTTGTCCAGGTTGTTACATAATTCAAACTTTGTAGTAATTGAAAACTATGAATTAGAATAACTAACCTGATCACTTCAAAATGGCTGTCAACAAAATGTGCTGAGGAAAGAAGTTAAAACTATAAAACAAAGGATGGGTCACACATATATCTGCTGCTTGCATAAATAAACTCAAAAGAGGAGACAAGAGGCAGTGTACCGACGGGAAGCAAGCTAGTTGGTGTCTTCTGCTGTGGTGTGTCCCCGGCCAGGGTGGCTCAGTGCTGTCCTTCAATATCCTATGTCTGAAGCCCGTGAACCCCAACTCTGAGGAATTCACCTTCAAGAAATCTTAAAATTTGATCCTTCCTGTTTCTAAAATCTTACCCAAATCCCTGATAGAATAGAGGGAAATGGAAACTCAAGTGTGGGTTGATCAGTTATCAGAATTCAAGTCATAGATAAATTAAAACAGCTGATAAAACTCACTCAAAATCTTCCTAGCAGAGATCTCAGTGGGCCTCCATATTTCCCAGGGGATGTCTCCCTTGAGATATTTATAGAAAAAAAATTACCCTTAGTTTGTCTTATGCCCATTTAGGTGCTTCTATCATCCTTTATTATTTTGGACTTGAAATTAATTTAAAGTGCATGTCTGCTACCTGACAGTGACCAGGGAAGCCCAGGCACCTCAGATTTGCCTGGGGCTCTCCACCTACGCAGCCTTCAGGAAGACTTCCAACACTTCCTGAACTCTAATTGGAGAAATGATTCTCAAGGCTTTATGACATCTGGGGAAAATAAACAACCAGAAATAAATATGAATATCTATTTTTTCATGCCAATAATTCCTAGTAAATTATTATTTCAAATCAGAGTCATGATATATATGTGTATATACATATATAATTGATATTGAGAAATAGATGATGTTATGACAATAATTCCTAGTGTATTGTTTCAAACTGCAGTCAGATAGAAATTATAGGATTTTCACTTGAAGGACAAGTACAACCAACTGCCAGTACCGAAAACTAAAGCCCATCCTGGAAAGTCTCCCTTCAAAAATTACAAGACTGTACTTTGTGAGGAAGATATGAAAAATATGTCAACTATATCTAAGTCAAGAGTAACCATAGTTATTTTGTTTTCCTTTTATTTCTTGCGTAAATCCTCATGAAGATCATCAAAATTAATTACACCAAGCAATAACAGCTTTATTTTTTTTCTAAAGGAAATATTGGGCTCCTCTCAGATAAATAGAAAAGGTATTCTTTCAAACACTTGAACAGTGAAAATTCATGTGCATATAAACTGAAAAGAATAAAGTGGTCACCATTTTTCCCCACTCATAATGTTCCCTGAAAAGAATAAATAGTTATAAAAACCGAATACATATGTAATGCATGTAAAAATATTCAGAACAAGTTTCTATGTATTGTGTCAACCCAATTTGGATAGATATAACTTGGGACAATGAAATATTCTATGAGAACTGAGACTTAAATGCAATTTAGAGAGTGTAATTTTCCAGTTTCCTGAAGTATTTTAGCTTGTTACACTTTATTATCTATATCATTCTTCCAAAATTAACATTTCCTTAGGATGTTGAGGGACATTAATGACAAATTTTATTTACTTATTTATTACATATTTACTGTATACATAGACAAAATTTTTAAATCAAACTGAGAAAACATTAAAACATAACTAAAACCAATGTTATACCACAGACATTGTAATAAAGTTTACTGGCAAAGATTTATTTATTTAAAAAAAATTTGAGGTGAAACTGGAAGACCATTTATGATAAGATATGCCTCAAAAAAAAACATTCTAATATCTTTGCTACTGTGTGAATCATTTTTCTTTTGTCAGTTACAATATTGGATGGAAAAGCATTCATTAAATAATAAAAAAATAACTCCACTATTGCCTTATTTTTGTTCTTATCCACAAGACAAATGGATAGGGACTGAGTGGAAAACTTAGTGGTAGATCATTTGCAAAACATAATCAAAACTGTGGATATGATCCCCAGCAACAAAAAAGAAAAGAGCAAAGAAACAAATAACCAAAAAAAAAGAAAACAAAAACAAAAACTAAAACAATTATGATATTGTTGCATGAGAAAATAATACTAGATTTTTGTGTGTGTCATAAGACATAAACTTGTGTCATTGGGTGAATGATATTCATGGGGCAATAACAATTTGAATTTCTTAAGCAGAATTTCTAATGGAAATATACTTCGATATTTTAAAATATTTTTAGAAAATTTTTCTGATTTTTGCTTTGTTCCATTAAGTTTCATCAAATTGAATGCAGAAAAATTACCTAGAATTTAGTTTCTGTCTCTATAAAATCATATTGATCTCAGAAACCATGGCATTGTATCTTATTCTTCCAGCTTAAAAATGCTTGATGATCATATCATACAAAATTTAAGTGATGCAAGTTTAATATTAGAAATACTTAAAAAGTACCTCACCATAGGAATGGTTATTCACTGTAACTGAAGAAATGTTTATTGTTCAACAGGAAATATGAAAGATATGTATCCATTAGAACCAAAAGTGACAATTATTCAACAGAATTGGTTCTAATAATATTGATTAAACTCTAAGACATTAAATTGTTTAGTAATTGATATACCAACAAAATTGACTCTCAAAGACTCTATGTAAATAAATAACTTAAAATTCTAAAGTATTTACATGGCAATTGATAGAAAGAGGGCTTACATGTTCAATAGAAATATTCATAAGAAAATAATTTGAACAATTCAATGAAAAGAGGCAAAAGATATGAATAAAAAAAATCTGCAGAAAGAAATCAAAATAGAATATAAAACTGAATAAATCCTCAGATAAATTTAAGAAATTATAAAAATAGTGATTTAGGATCAAATTAATCCATACTGCATTGAATATATTTGCTATACTTGGAAGACAAATAAATTCTATGTCAGCAGGATTTGAGAAAAATACCCTTTCATCTATCACTGCTAGGAATGTGCCTTGGGTTGTTTTAAAAATGCCTATTATATATCAAGCAAATTTCCAAACAATGAGGATATATTAAGACAGAGTGAGGGGCTGGGGATGTGGCTCAAGCGGTAGCGCGCTCGCCTGGCATGCGTGCGGCCCGGGTTCGATCCTCAGCACCACATACCAACAAAGATGTTGTGTCCGCCGAGAACTAAAAAATAAATATTAAAAAATTATCTCTCTCTATCTCTCTCTCCTCTCTCACTCTCTCTTTAAAAAAAAAAAAAAAAAAAAAGACAGAGTGAAGAGAGATTTACTTTTTTTGAAAATTATATTCTTGAATAATGCTTGAGAGAACATGTGGTACAATATTTAATTAAATATATTTTGTTCCAATATGAAATATATTTCTAGATATAAATGTTTATATGTGTTTGGATAAGAAAAGAGAAAATTTTAAAATGCACACTAATATTGGCTTTTGCGAGTCACTATTATTACAGAAATGATAAGGAAATGATAACACATGACAAATGTATTTTCTTCATATTCTGATTGTGTGGGGTACATATTTTGTTGATTGAGATTTATAATTTTAGAAGCAGTATTTAATACAAGGAATTTTAAAAATATTTGCAGTTTTCTTGAAAGGATCTTTTTCGTGTTGAAATCAATTTAGTGTATTCTTGAATAGTTTACTTATAAATAGTTCTCACAAAAAATATTCTATCTTATCTTGCAGTGTAGTATCATCATATGAACAATTATTTTCCATTGAATAACAGCACAGAGTTTCTGTACATAGCTATTGACAGTGCTCTAATGTACAGGCAATGATGGAAAAAAAATATAAAGTAGCTTGAAAAATAACAAGAAAGATTTCTAGATTCTAATCATATATCAAACCACATGGCCAGAGAGTCATTCATGTCAGCATAAACTGTTTTAGTAATCCATATTTGGATTTTTGTATACTTTGTTTTTAAAATACACATTTTAACATCTCCCGAATTTCACTAAATTACATATTTCTCAAAGTCAGTCACTTTCTTTCTTTTTTATATTTTCAAAGGATGTTTAACAACCAGCTAGGGTTTGAATGGTCTTTATATTAATTAATTCATTAATTAATAGATAAAAGTTGGAAGAATGAAATTTTCATCATTCTGAAGATACTAAATAGTAGTTAGCAGTTTGGAAGTTAACTGGTGTATTTTTCATTTCACTTTTATCTTCAATATTCTGTATCACAACAAATCACTTTGTGCAGCAAAATTTTAAAAATCATGGAATATATATGAATAAAATAAGAATTATGTATACTGCAATATAACTGGAACAATTTTAAAAGGTGGAAGCAATAAACATGTGGATTTACCCATGAAATAGGAAAAGAACTTTCTAACATTTACATTATTTTTTCTTATAGATGATGCTAACTAATAAAATATTCCATTCAACAATTGGATGCTCATTTGGCCAAATAAAATGAAGGACAAATTCTGAAGGAATTGTTGTATATTGGTTTTTTTATTCCAGTGAGATAAATTTGTGATAATGTAGTTTTATTTTATAAGTTAAAGTCTCTGAATAAAAATATAAAAGACAAAAACAAGTAGCTCATTTTTTTATTGGGTTATTTGGATTCTTGATGTTAAGATTTTTGAATTCTTCATATATACTCGAGATTAGTGCTCAATCTGATGTGTGTGTGTGATAAAAAATTGTACCCAAATTATAGGCTCTCTATGCACCTCATTGATTGTTTCTTCTGCTGAAAAGAAGCTTTTTAGTTTGAAACCATTTATTGATTCTTGATTTTAATTCTTGCACAATAGGAGTTTTATTAAGGAATTTGGGCCTAATTTTTCTTCTAATGTGCCAAGGAACTGAACAGACACTTCTCAGAAGATATATAATCAATCAACAAAAATAGGAAAAATGTTCAATATCTCTAGCAATTAGAGAAATGCAAACCAAAACTACTCTATGATTTCATCTCACTCCAGTTAGAATGGCAGCTATTAAGAATACAAACAATATGTGTTGACAAGGATGTGGGGAAAAAGGCACACACATTGCTGGTGGACTGCAAATTGGTGCAGCCAATATCGAAAGCAGTATGGAGAACCCTTGGAAAACTACAAATGGAACTACCATTTGACCTAGCTATCTCACTCCTTGGTTTATACTCAAAGGACTTAAAAATAGGGGACTGGGTTTGTGGCTCAGTGGTTGAGTGCTTGCCTTGCATGTGTGAGAACTGGGTTCAATCCTCAGTACCACCTAAAAATAAATTTAAGAAAAACAGACTTAAAAACAACACACTGCTGGAACACAGCCATATAGATGTTTATAGCAGAACAATTCACAATAGCTAAACTGTGGACCCAACCTAGATGCCCTTTGGTAGATGAATAGATAAAGAAAATGTGGTATTTATATATAATAGAATATTAATCAGCATTAAAAGAGAATGAAATCATGGCATTTGCAGGTAAATGGATGGAGTTGGAGAATATAATGCTAAGTGAAGTTAGCCAATTCCAAAAAAAAACAAAGCCAGATTTTCTCTGATTTAAGGATGCTGATTCATAATGTGGTTGGGAGGGATAGAAGGATTAGATAAACTCTAGATAAGGCAAAGGGGAGGGAGTAGAAGGAGAGGACATGTAGGTAGGAAAGATGGTGGAATGTGATGGACATAAGTACATGTATGAAGACATGAATGGTGTGACTCTACTTTGTGTACAACCAGAGACATGAAAAAGTGTGCTCTATATGTATAATATGAATTATAATGCATTTTGCTGTCATACATAACAAATTAAAATTTGAAAACCAGTGGCCCCAAGCTTTGTCATCTCCCGTTGTAAAATTTAAAGTATGCATTGCCTTTCTGCACAATAAATCTATTAAGACTACCCCAAGGAAAGCATAGCTTTTCTTCTAGCAGAATGCACTGAAGAAGAGGTTGAAGAGAGCTTCTGCAGTTATGAGAATAGTACAAGTGCACAGGAGAGAGGAAAGAAATTTTCAATGTGATGCTAATTAAAGCAAATAAAAAGTCTAATCCAGAAGAATTCATGTAAAAGAAAGAAGTAAGGAAAGAAGCAGAGGCAATCCTACTTTTCATAATCATGAGAATTAAATATTTGCTTGATATTACATTTTAGGAAAAATGAATAATTAAGCTACAAATACCCAAAGAACCCATTTGGAGGTAGAGTCTTAATGGTGATCACAAAGATGATTTTGCTTCCATTTTTAAAATCTATTTGTACGTGTATTTGATTTTGGAAAATAACCCATACTTCTATGGCATCATATTATCAAGTGACAGTTAACATAAAGTCTTATTTTACTGCTTCACTAAAGCACATTTTTAGATGTAGGTATTATTTTAATTGCCACAATGACCTGTCCTTGTGCAGTCTAGGCCTGGACACCAGAGGGCAAAAATTCTCCCCAGCGGGGAGGCTGCAGGTGCCCTTAAAGAATTGCCACCATCAAATAAATGCCAATAGGACTTCTGAAAAGAAACAGCTGAATGGTCCATTAAATACTGAACACAAGCATCATTTTAAGACTCAAGTTCTATAAAACCAAGTGAAAACTTGTACCTTTATCATTTCATGAGAAACACAGAGATATGTGTATGTACAATTGACAATGGTATAGAATAAACATGAAAGGAAATCGTGCTTGAGGAAGAACAATATTGAGTTTACTTTTCATATAATATTCACATGCAATGATTTTGCTCTCTCTAGAAATGTTGGTTTGATAGTATAGCAAGAATGGCAAAATATTATACTATTTATCAGAAAAATTACAACCTTTATGGGCTATAGAAAATATCCCATCCTCTTATAGAGGAAAGAATACTGCAGTCTAGGCCTGGACACCAGAGAATTATATGATTTATACAGTAATGCACAATAACAACACCAATAATAAAGTCATCCCTTTTTCTTATATAGTATATTTTAATGATGTATTTCATTTGAAAACAATTCAAATTAAATTAAAAACAAAACTGGCTCTTAAAGTGCTTTAGTAAGTTATAGTGAACAAATTCTTTTACAACACCAGTGAATACATGACCCATCTCAGGTTTAAAAAATATACACAAAGTTCTCCTTAGTGATGTGTATGTCTTTTAAGTTGATTCTGAATGCAAAAGCAATTTCAAATTGCTCCTCTTTGAGATTTTGTAACAGATATCAGCAAAATAATAATAATGATGCATGTTAAATGAATATTTGTTCAAATGAATTTTCCATACAACATCTGCATCTCAGGCCCATGGAGAAGTTGCCGGCATCTCTAAATTCATGACTCATTGAGAAGACAAGTGGCTGTGCAGGCGACTTATACCATCAGGATTCATATTGCTACCAACTACTGTGACAGTAATTCTATTCAGCAGTCAGACAAATATTTAGTTTACTTTATAGTGAATATATTGTGGAGACTACATTGTTTTCTTGAGGAAGCAACTACTGGATGTATTATTGGTATTTGCAGTAATGTAATTAGTGGATTTACATACTTACTGCCTCTTGAACAACTTCCTTCTGAAAAGGTTCTCAGCATATAGAGTGGATGTTCATCCTGAGAACAGAATAAAGAAAATTATTCAACCAAACGCTGTTCCATTTTGTGACTTAGAATATGAGACATTGTCAGAGACTCAAAGAGTTTTGCCTCCAAATTTAACATCCAATTTCTGTACAGAATTTCAGTTAACAATCTACAGTATATCTTAGATAATTATTAAATGTCAGCATACTTCTATTCCTTTGTTTCTTAACATCATGTTGTACAGCCCCTTAAGCTCTGGCTTCTCAGGGTAAATGTGCACTTCTGAGGATATTCAGTTTTCAATTACTCAGGGTTAAAATTATTTCATTTTATCTTTTTTTTTAGCCATAACATTCCTTTGTTCAATTCTCAATTACCTGAACTTTTGCACACTTTTAATTTTTGATTGATGTCTTTAAAAATACAATTCTAAATGTAAAATGATAATGTTATTCTACTTGTCCAGTATAAATTTTCTATGCTATTGGAATTTAAGAATAAAATATTTTGACCATCTTTTAAAAAGATTCTTATTTTCATGCTGTACCTTGGGCTAGGTTCATCCAGGAAAGATCATATCCATTAGTTGTAATGAAATACAGTGTTACAGTCCATAGAACTGGGTTCGAATCCCAACTCTGCTGCTTCCTACCTGGTAGTGTTAGGCAAGTTATTTCACATCTTTGGGCCTGTAATTTTGTAAAATAGCAGTACCACTTCCATGGTAAAGCATCAAAGAAGAAGGTATCCATGATATCATCTATTTGTTTTGTTTTTGTTGATGTTGTTGTTGTCATTGTTGTTTTTAGATATACATGACAGTATAGTGTATTTTGATCTATTATATGTAAATGGATTGTAACATTCTAATTATGATACCATTCTTGTGGTTGTACAGGATCTGGAGTTACACTGGTCGTATATTCGTATATTCATATATGAAAATAAGAAAGTGAAACCTGATTCAGTTTGCTGTCTTTTCTATTCCTATCCCCACCCTTCCCTTTGTTCCCCTTTGTCTAATCCACTGAATTTATATACTCTTCCCTCCCTGCCTTTATTGTGTGTTAGCATCTGCATATCACATAGAAAATTTGGCCTTTCATTTTTGGAGACTGGCTTATTTTGCTTAGCCTGCTAGTCTCCAGTTCCATCCATTTACTGGCAAGTGCCATAATCTCATTCTTCAGTAGGGCTGAGTAATATTCCATTGTGTATATAACCTGCACTTTCTTTATCCATTCATTTTCTTAAAGGTACCTAGGTTAGTTCTATAGTTTAGTTAATGTGAATTGAACTGCTATAAATATTGATATGGCTGTGTCATGATAGTATGCTGATTTAAAGTTCTTTGGATATAAGCCATGATCAAATAGTGGATCAAATAGTGGTTCAATTCCAAGTTTTGTGAAGAATCTCCATACTGCTTTCCAGAGTTGTTGCACCAATTTGAAGTCCTATCAGCAATATATGAGTGTACCCTTTTCTCCACATCATCACCAACATTTATTCCTATTCGTATTCTTAAAACAACAACAACAAAAAAACATTTGTTTTAATTAGTTATACATGACAATAGAATACATTATGTACTTTGATATATCATGCATAGATGGGATATAATTTCTCATTTTTCTTAGTGTACATGTTGTAGTATCATATTGGTCATGCAGACAAATACATACCTAAAGTAATATGTTTGTTTCATTCTACTATCTTTCCTATCCCCACATTCCCTCCTCTCCCCTCCCTTCACTTCCCTCTACCTAATATAAGGTAATGCTATTCTTCTCTAGTTTCCCCCTCCCCGCCCGCCACCTTATTGTGAATTAGCATCCACCTATAGGTGAAAACATTCAGCCTTAGGTGTTTTGGGACTGGCTTATTTCACTTAGCATTATATTCTCCAACTCCATATATTTACTGGCAAATTCCATAATTTCATTATTCTTTAGAGCTGAGTAATATTCCATTGAATATATATACATTTTCTTTATCCATTCATCTATTGAAGGACACCTAGGTTGGTTCCATAATTTAGCTATTGAGAATTAAGTAAGATGCTATGAACATTGATGTGACTGCATTACTGAAGTATGCTGATTTTAACTCATTTGGGTATACACCAAGGAGTGGGATAGCTGGGTCAAATGGTGGTTTCATTCCAAAATTTTTGAGGAATCTCCAGACTGCTTTCCAGAGTGGTTGTACCAATTTGCAGTCTCACCAGCAAAGAATGAGTGTTCCCTTTCCCTCACATACTCACCAACATTTATTGTTACATGTATTCTTGATGATTGCCAATCTGACAGGAGTGAGATGAAATCATAGAGTAGTTTTGTTTGCTTTTCTCTAATTGGTAGAGATGTTGAACACTTTTACATATGTTTGTTAATCTACTGTATTTCTTTAAAGTGTATCAAAGACTTAGGCAGTAGAGCAGAGACCCTGTACCTAAAAGAAGAAAAAGCAGGCCCAAATCCTCAACATAAAGGCCTAGGATCTGACTTTCTTAACAAGAATTCTAAAGTGCAAAAAGTAAAATCAAGAACCAATAAATGGGATGGATTTTTTCAATTTTTTCCAGATTTTAATGAATACTTACTTGGGCTTCCTGGTCAAATATTATAATTACAATATAAATCCATAATTTTTTAAAATTCCTTTATTTTATTTATTTATTTTATGTGGTGCTGATGACTGAACCCAGGGCCTCACACATGCTAGGCAAGTGCTCTACCACTGAGCCACAACCCCAACCCTTAAATTCATGATTCTTACACTAACATCTATAACTCTAAATTACACCAAGTTCTTCTGTTCTCCTAAGACCAATAAACCTGTAACATCATAGAATGAGACAGAAATGTCATACATTTAAACTCAAGTGTATAAACTTTGAATATAAGTCATAGTTTATTATCAAGATAGAAAAAATTATCAATTATGTTTATTTGAATAATATTATTTGTTAAACACTAATTATAAATACTGCCCTAAACATATTAAATCATGTTCTTATTTAATGCTTTTGAGTAATTTTACACACAACTGAACAAATGTTATGTGTTATTCTGAGAACAAAGTGAGGAAACTGAGGCAGAGAGAATAAGCAATTGCTGGAGACTTTACAGAAGAAAAAGTATTTGCAATTAGAAAGTTTGACCCTTCAGCCTCACAATGCACCACAGTGAAAAATACATGTTTTGATGCTGCATATTTTATATCTCATTTCTATAATCACATCATTGGGTTGTTTTATTAAATGAATTATTATTTCCTCAAATATTTAGCATAGCATGTCCTCCAGAGTAAGCATTAAATAAGACGACATCTATTGAGAGTTTTTCTAACATTATTGTTTTGATACCAAGACTAATAATGATTTCATAGTGAATTCTCTCAGGCCAGAGACATTGCCTTGTACATTTCTCTCCTAAATCTCCGAACATAGTACTTGGAATTGTTTTAAATTTACAGTTTTCGGAATTAGTTTCATGCTAACAGAAAATCTGGTATAATGGTCTTATTTATAAACTGAATTTATATAATTAAATAGTTATGGTATTGTATGAAATAGTGTTCAGTGGTAATTAGATGGATCAAGATTTACAAATAAAAAAAATTCTACATTTGCAGGAAATTTCAGTTTGCAGAAGTGCAGTTGGCATTATTTTGGGAGGAGTCTGCTGTAAAAAGTAACACACTAAAAAAAAAAAGAAATAAAAAAGTTTAATGTTCTCCTCAGATTCCAAAATAGAAAGAATACACAGAGATATCTCTTAGAGATTTTATGACACTTGTCAAACAGGTTTATGTTACTGAAATCACATTATTTTAGACACCAAAATTTTTAATTAATTTATTTATTTTAATTAGGTATATACTGCAGCAGAATGCATTTTGATTCATTGTATAATTGTAGCAGTGGTTGTACATGATGTAGCATCACACCATATGTGCAGTCTTACCTGTACCTAGGATAATTATTCCACCATCTTTCCTGCCCCCTTGCCCCACCCCAACCCTCCTTCCCCTTTGCCCTGTCGGAGTTCCTACATTTTTCCCAGGTCTCCCCCTTTATTGATCAGCATCCAGTTATCAAGGAGAACATTCAGCCTTTGGCTTTTAGAGATTGGCTTAGTTTGCTTAGCATGATATTCTATATGAAAAAAAATGTTCAACATCTCTAGTAATTAGAGAAATGAAAATCAAAACTACTCTAAGATATCATCTCACACAAGTCAGAATGGCAATTATCAAGAATACAGACAACAATAATGAATGACGAGGATACATTGCTGGTGGGACTGCAAATTGGCGCAACCGATTTGGAAAGCAGTCCGGAAATTCCTCAGAAAACTTGGAATGGAACTGCCATTTGACCAAGCTTTTCTACTCCTTCTATACCCAAAGGACTTGAAATCAGCATACTATAGTGAGGAAGCCACATCAATGTTTACAGCAGCTGGATTCACAATAGCTAAACCATGGAAGCAACCTAGATGTCCCTCAATAGATAAACGGATAAAGAAAATGTGAGATTTTATATATATAGAGAGAGATAGATAGATATAGATATATATGTATATACATACATACATACATACAATGGAATATTACTCAGCATTAATAGAAAATAAAAATTATAAAATTTTCAGGTAAATAGACACGAAAATATTAAAAGACAATATTCAAATGGTAGTTATCTACTCATTTAAGATACATAAACACAAACATATATGTATATGCTAATATGACAGTGTGATGATGATTTATTAATTACAAATGAAAATGATTTATGAATCAAATAGTTTAGGTAATATAATCCTAGTAATAAATAGATAATATAATCACACTAATCAGCAATTTTCTACATTTTAATTAAATTTTGTAGTTTTAAAATGAATAACTAAATATAATTCAGGAAGATAACTTAGTCTTATCTTAGAATGGCTACGTGTATTCTTATCTAAGGAATCGAAATTCTCTTCAGGAAGAAACTGTCCCTGGATATGTTTTCAAATAAACACAGGAAAACAGAGTTAGATTAAAACCTTCAAAAATGTTGCCTGCCTTTTCTTTCCCCCAATCCCTTCACATCAGAACTTATTATAGGTTTGATATGAGGTGTCCTCCAAAAGCTCTCCTCAATGCGGGGATATTTGGAGGTGAAATGACTGGATTGTGAGGGCTGCAACCTAATCAGCCCATGCTGGTGTGAATAGACTCACTGGGAGGGAACTGTGGGCAGGTGAGACTACAGTACTACAGTAGCACCTTCCCTCTCCCTCTGGTTCTCTACCCTCTGTTTCCTGACCCCAGCAAAACCTAAGCATCTCTCCTCACCTGGGCCCTTCCCTATTGCCTGATAGCAAAGGAGTTGACTGTGTATGGATGGAGACCTCCTAAACCTTGAGTTCCCAATAATCCTTTCCTCCTCTAAGTTGTTCTAGTTGGTTATTTTGGTCACAGCAATGCAAAACCTGACTAAAACAAGACAATGTGACCAATGAACTCAAGAACATATATCTGACTATTTCTGACATTTTATCAAGCCAAGTATTCAAAGATCCTTGGTTTGGGAACATGTAAGTAGCTGGTACATCATTTATCTCTGTAGAAGATTAGCTGAGATCAGATCTGACATCTATAGACACTTGACTTTTGATGATATTAATGTTTCATATGAATTTTTGTAATGAATTATTCCTTTTCATATAATAGAAATTTCTGTTCATTTTTTTTAAAGTTTATAAGGGGTAAATAGAGATGGGTGGAATGTCAGATATATAGGCTGTGTGATATATAGTTGATTTAGAAACTTCTCCGGGAGTTTCCATGGCAGCTTGAAACTAAATATGTAGGAAAATAAATTATTTATAAATTTTAACTTCTCCTTAAAATACATTATATAGGATAGGGTCATTAAAGGTTATTTTGTATTAATGTAGCTTACCAATAAGGATATTTCTTATATTTTTAAAACCTGGGCATCATACCTGCATTTTGAAAAAAAATAGCTAGATAATATATTGACAATTCTATACTCAAATCATGGGAGCTGTCAAGTGGGATATATTCTTCACTTGTACTCCCAATGGCTTACCTGTATATTTCATATCTATGGCCCACACTGAGCACTTTAGTCACTATGGCAACTATCCTTTTGCAGTAATTCAAGTTTCTATCCATGGCCATATAATCTTGAGCAAGGTTCATAAATAATCCATGCACAAGTCCATCTCACTGCAGTGTTAGTTTCTGGCTAATCTGGTTTTAGCAAGTGTATAACTATGAGTATGAAACTGGTTTAATAAATGGTTTGCTGTGTCTCTAGTAATGATGAAACAAATAGTGACAGAGATAAAGAAGGCTTATAGACCACCAGAAACACAACATGCAAAGAAAATATTTTACATTTTACATTCTAGTTCCTTCAATTCTAAAAAACACCAGAAATTCAGAATGTAAAATTAAATGAAAAATTTGGAATACAATATTGAAAGAAAACAAAAACATGGAAACCAAATTAAGGTCACGTACAAAAAAATAATAATTTCTGTTTACTCGCTTCCTTGGGGATTATATATCTTATATATCTTATAAAAATGTTTGAACAATTATTTGTTTCCATGAATCTCCTTCTGTGAAAAATGTATACATCTTTATAATTCAACATTATTTTTAAATGTGATGATTCTATTTAGATACCAGGTAATATTTTCTTTTGTGCTGAGAATGCTGAATTCATTTTAGTAATTGTCACATGAAAATTAAATACTCCTTTAAGGGATTCAGTAAAGAGACTGTGTTAAAGAGGTTTTAAAACAATAAAAACCCACTGAAGAAAATATTTGCAACATCTGTTGTTTTAAGTATATAATATAATAAAGTCTTTAAATCTACATGCCAGAAAAGTACTAAGCAAAACAAATCTTAAAGCTATGTAATTTTATGATGAAATAACAGTAGTGAAATATATCTAAACATATCTTTAAAATGCATTATTTTTCAATTCAATGACTACATGCAATAGTAATTAAATATGAGTTCATAAATATAATTCAAATTTTATTATTATACATTAT
This sequence comes from Ictidomys tridecemlineatus, assembly GCF_052094955.1. NCBI lineage: Eukaryota > Metazoa > Chordata > Mammalia > Rodentia > Sciuridae > Ictidomys > Ictidomys tridecemlineatus. The sequence goes on along the minus strand of NC_135485.1, from coordinate 137,126,611 downwards.
TTTGTAACTATAAGATCAATAAAAGATAGTGATTTTGTCATAGATTTGAGACAAATCTATGACACTTAATATTATGATCAGTACAAATTAGAAGCTAATGGACATTTAGTGAGCATAATTTTTACAATAGAGACTTCTATAATATCTCAAATAGCAGAAAGTTCTAATGACATATTTTCTTGTCAGAAACTTTATCCACAGGGTGGAAATCATATAGGGCATATTAAAATATTTTGTAATTATTAAATATTAAATTTATATAAAATATATTTAGATGTATTTGAATTTTAGTGTGTATGCACACACACATATGTATGTATGTATGTATGTATATATATATTTTTTTTTCTGGTAAAAGTGATAATTTTAAGTTAGAAGAAAAAAAGATGCCTGATCTTGTCTGAGAAAGGTTCTGATTCACAATTTTAATGTAGTTTAATTTTCAGGGTCTAGAAAAATTATTTTGAGAAAGACAATCACATGGAAATAAAATAGGTCTTTCCAGGTTTTTATATTTCCTCCACTTAAAACATCTTTTGTTTTTTTTTAAAAAAATTCTAATTTTTATATATGGTAGCAGAATGCATTACAATTCATATTACATGTATAGAGCATAATTTTTCATATCTCTGGTTGTAAACAAAGTATATTCACATCATTTGGGTCTTCAAACATGTACTTAGGGTAATGATGTTCATCTCATTCCACCATCTTTTTACACCCCTTGCTCCCTCCCCTATCCTCCCTCCCCTTATCTAGAGTTCCTGTAATCTTCCCGTGCTTTCCCTCCCAGCCCCACTATGAATCAGTTTCCTTATATCAAAGAAAACATTAGGTATTTGTTTTGGGGGGGGATTGGCTAACTTTACTTAGCATTATATTCTCCAACTTCATCCATTTACCTCCAAATGCGATTTTACTCACTTTTATTGCTTTAATAATATTCCATGTGTATATATACCACTTTTTCTTTATCCATTTATCTGCTGAAGGACATCTAGGTTGGTTCCACAGTTTAGATATTGTGAATTGTGCTGCAATAAACACTGATGTGGCTATGCTGTTTTTAAGTCCTTTGGGTACAGATCGAGGAGTGGGATGGCTAGGTCAAATGGTGGTTCCATTCCCAGTTTTCCAAGGAATCTCCATACTGCTATCCATATTGGCGGCACCAATTTGCAGTCCCACCAGCAATGTCTGAATGTGCCTTTTCCCTACATCTTCGCCGACACTTATTGTTTGTATTCTTAATAGCTGCCATTCTGCCTGGAGTGACAGCTTAGAGTAGTTTTGATTTGCATTTCTCTAATTGCTAGAGATGTTGAACATGTTTTCATATATTTGTTGATTGATTATATATCACCTTCTGAGAAGTGTCTGTTGAGTTCCTTGACCTATTTATTGATTGGGTTATTTGGTTTTTGGCATTTAGCTTTTTGAGTTCTTTATATACCCTAGTACTCTATCTGATGTACAGGTGGTAAAAATGTGCTCCCAAGATGTAGGCTTTTTATTCACCTCACTGATTATTCCTTTTACTGAGAAGAAGATTTAGTTTGAATTCATCCCGTTTATTATTTTTTTTATTTCAATTCTTGCACTATAGGAGTCTTATCAAAGAAAAAGTAGGGGCCTAATCCAATATGATGGAGATTTGGGCCTACTTTTTCTTCTATTAAATGCAGGTTCTCTGGATTAATTCCTAGGTCCCTCATCCACTTTGAGTTGAGTTTTGTGCATGGTTAGAGATAGGGGTTTAATTTCTTTTCATTGCATATGGATTTCCAGTTTTACTGGCACCATATGTTGAAGAAGTTATATTTTCTCTAATGTATGTTTTTGGTGCCTTTGTCTAATATAAGATAACTGTATTTATGTTGGTTAGTCTCTGTGTCCTCTATTCTGTACCATTTGTCTACCAGTCTATTTTGGTGCCAATACCATGTTGTTTTTGTTACTATTGCTCTGTAGTATAATTTAAGGTCTGGTATATAGTGATGCCACCTGCTTCACTCTTGTTGCTAAGGATTGCTTTAGCTATTCTGAGTCTTGTATTTCTCTAGATGAATTTCATGACTTCTTTTTCTATTCATATGAGGAATGTCATTGGGATTTTGATTGGAATTTCATTTAATCTGCATAATGCTTTTGGTAGTATGGTAATTTTGACAATATTAATTCTGCCAATCCATGAACAAGGGAGCCACATTTATCTGAGGTCTTCCAAGATAGAAATATTTGTAATTACATTCATATTCCATAAATTTTCCTGCACATGCCTTTTTGCAGTGGCTGATCACTGAATATGGATTGGCTTCTCCTTTAACTGCTTGTTAAATAAATGTTTAAAACTCAGCAGGGACTTGTCTCTTTCTAGAAAGCCTTTTGTGCTATCAAGAGGAGAGTTGAGTAATTTTAAAGAAAACTATTATGCTGATATTTACTCTGCACTTATTATATGCACTTGGAAATTCCTTTTAAAAAATCAAGGAATCAGACAAGAGACAAGGATGCCTTGCTCTGCGACTGTGTTCAGAAGCCAGATCCATCTTGAGACTCCAGAATTTGCTGGATAGATTCACAGGATTCAAAGTACCTAGTATCCTCATGGTTATGGTGAAATAATGTAAATTAACATCAGCAGAAGGATAAGGTGCATAGAAAGAGATCTAGGAGAAGGTGGGCACTAGCTTCCAGGTGCTCTTTCCAAGAGGAATCCTCAGGAATCCTTTATTCTCACAGCAACAAAGTGTGGCAACATATGCAAATTGTTATTTACCAGGGAAACTCCTGGGAGCCTGGATGCCCAGGATTTCTGCTATGGCTTAGATACATAGACAGGCAGAACAGACCTCAGCTACTCAGAGTGCAACCTCCAAGAGAAAAGTCAGATATGTACCCTAAATCACATTGTTAGCAGACTACATGATGGGACTTGTGTGGTCCAATGCCTTAGATAAAACATTCTTATCAGGCTGAGTAGTTCATGAGCTCAGAGCTCATGCCAGGTGCCAGCCAGGATCCCCAATTGCTCACTGACTGTTGGCTAGGATCCACTTCCAGTTCCTGGGAGCTTTCTTCCCCAAAGAGAATAGGCCAAAAAGTCAAGGGAAAGAGGCAAAGAAAGTTAGCAAAAGAGATAGAGAGAGAACTCATAAAACAGAAGTCAGTCTTCACAACCTAACCATGGAAGTGACACCCTCTGGCTTTTGCCAACAATCTATTCCTTTGAAACAAATTCCTAGGTCTGCCCCTATCTAAGGGAGAAAATTACCCATCGTCATGAATATCAGGAAGCGTGGAGGATTGGGGGTGATTGTAGAAGCTTGTCTGCTACAGAACATGAAGGAGTTTCATAAGATACGCTGCAGGGTTACTCCATGACCACAGTGAAACAAGGCAAAACGAAGCCTCTCAGTAATCATGTCTGAATAAAAAGACAATACAATAGAATCCAACAGGTAACCCAACATGTCACCTTTGCCTAATATATGTCACTACTTTTCTCCACCTGTGATAAAGCTTTATTTCTTTTGCATTCTAAATAAAAATTATGAAACCTAATTATGAAATTTGCCCTACCCTGGAAAGCATAAAATCTAGAATAAATCCTTACTTCTTAAAACTCTTCCTGAACCAAAACTGCAGTTAGATCTCTTGTAAATCCTCCTCACTGATGGGCCATATGGCTTCCCTGGGTGTGCTCTCTCTGCTTCAGGTACATAGACCTCACTTTGGTCTACTCCAGAATCCCTTGTGGGTTTGGGCCCGGCGGATATTAATACAAGCTTTGTGTTAAGAATTTTGTGTGCACTGTTTTCTTTGAATCTCCAAAAATAACTATCTGAAGTTGAGTGAATGCATCACTTTTCCCATGGCAGAGCTAAGATATAAACCCAAGCCATCTGTCCCTTGCATGAGCTTTAAATTCCTCAACACCTTCCATTGCTCTTCTAACATTATGTTACCATAATGGTGTAATGACATATTTTTTTATAGATGGCTCACTTATTAAACACTCATAATCCCTCTGGAGAAGATAGACCATTTTAAGTCTGTCCTATGAATAAAGTACTGTGATGATACATATACCTAGGCAATTTACTAGAAATCACTTGTATATAAAATTTAGTCATGTTCTCTTCCCTGACCTCTATCCTGGACTTCATCACTAGGTTTCTGAGACTGCAATGGAAGTCTCATTTTGTGGAAGCAAAAGTGTCCGTGTCTCATTCTGTGTCTTTCCCCGAGCATCACTTTATCTCTCTGCTTCCAGGGCGTGCTCCTTCCTAGAACTGAGCTCTCCGGTGCAGCTGCTCTTCTTCTTTGCTAATTTCATCCTTAGAGAGAAAACCCATTTTCGTGGGCACTTTCATATTACTTGCTTTGAAACCTGGATGAGAACAGCTATCAGAGCTCCAGGGGACTCTGTATATACATAATGATGTGTGATGCCCACATGCTTGGGCCTCTGCTTATTTCCTATTTAGTGCCTTATGGCATGAAGACAATTTTTGCCTAATCTGTCCTTTCTAATCTCTTTTTGCCAATATGATCAATTTTTCCTGAAATGTGCCTGAGCCCTGAATATGGCACAGCTAGGTATTGGGTAACTTGGAAAAATATTTATTTGGGTCAGTTTTAACAACAGATCAATTGTCTTTTATCCTAGTTTCTCTTACTCACAGTGCTATTTGCTGATGTCAGATTTGTGTAACTAGACTACAGCTTCATTTATAATATCATCCTTCTATATTGTAAAATACATCAGTGCTACTCCATCATGTATGGTTGCTGTACTCTTTAACCTATTGTCCATAATTCTTGCAATATGCTTTCTTCTCTTTTCAAATATTATCTACAAACTCCCCATGTAGTCTTCCAATTACAGTTCAAGTTCATTGGGCCCCAAAAGCATGATATGCACAGTTGCACAGATATCTTCAAAACTTGCTCAAAACCCAATTTGTCTGTAAAGTTTCCTTTTTACCACCAACTTTTTTTCCTAATGATCTTACCTTCAAGTCTCTAAGACACTGTTATCTAAGTCCAGTGAAAAACTGTCACTCAGAATTTTAAGCTCATTCTTTACTTGAACAATATTTTTAAATCGTATGCAAAACACATTGTGAAGACCCTTGAAGAGTAACTTGTTAAATTTGAAAAAGGAAATGAGATAAAACAGTGCAAACTATCCACTAATAGAAGAAGCTCAGTGAATCATTTCTAATTGGGTTGTTTTCTGTTCTTCCAAAAGTAGACATGGAGACAAAGATCATAGTACAAATGGATTATTTGGAAAATGATTCCATGAACAGTGTTTGGATCATAGGAAGATGAAATAGGAAGGAGAGAAAGCAAATAAAGGGTGCAAGCAGGATCCCACTGTGAGCAAACTGAGCACAATCCTGTTGGAGAATTTTAGGAATCATTTAAACACAGGCCTAGATGTGTCAAAAGGAGGGCTGGGTGTGAGCAATAACTGCTAACAGTCTTTAATCCAAGACAGCTCCCAGCACTGGCGGTCTGGACTTCCCTTCTAGTGCCCTGGGCAGAGAGGGCTTTGGTTTACACAGAAAGGCATTAGGTAAAACAGGTGGGTGATGGACATTTGAAGTTGAGGCCCCTCTCATGGAAGAGGGTAAACTGGCCTGGTAGCAGCATCTGCTACTTAAGGTAAAGAGATTTAGGAATATGATTATAGTGATAAAAAAAATTGTCCCTAACAATTTCATTCACTCTGTTTGATGAAAAAAAAAAAAACCTTGTTAAAGGTAAAGGCTTTTAAATATGTCAGAAAAACAGGTATAAAATAGCAAATTATGGTCATCTTGTTTCCATGGCTTCACATGAAATGATCCTATATTCTAGTGCTATCTAAATTGTGGTCTAGAAAATGTGTTACTGGTCCACCTAAGAGAAGGAGTTTGAGTTATAATTCAAATCAAAAAGGCCAATAGAATACTAATTCAGATCAGTTGAGATTTCAATTATTTACATTCTGCCACGGGTTTCTTATCTCTTGGAGCCTGGAACAAAGAATTTGTGGACTGTCTATTTTGAGAAGTTTAAACTCATGTAGTTATTTTTGTTCCTTTTTTTAAACCATGTACCTTTCTATAATACCTAGTTCTGCTTTTGTGCTTCCATGCTTGACAAGTAGTTCTTGGATTACAAGTTAGTTTCCTATGTAAACTCTCCAAAACAACAACAACAACAACAAAAAAAATTGCATGGGTAAATAAAATTAAATTGATAATTCAGTGATTATAATTGTGCTCCACACAAATAAATCAAACCTAGGATCCTTACATCAATCCTGTGTGAACTTTATTAGTAGCTTGGACTCCTAAAAGACATTATCTGAATGTGTACTGATAACATGGAACTTCTGCAGGTATGACGCATATTACTAGATCCTGAAATACGGTTTCCAGCTCTGTGAAGCAAGGTCTTGGATAGCCATATGGCTCTTCCCCAGGCCTCCACAACAGCATTGGACCTTAAATGGCAGTGGCAGGAGTCATTCCTCTTCGTTCTTCTAGAATCCACTTATTATAAGAGTTCTCCGAAGTTTCTTGATCATGGTTAAACATGACCAAATACCTTGGAAAATGTTAGTCAAGCCTGTTAATTATCAAAGAAATTGATATTCATGGAGGTGGCATTAATGAGTCAAGATCATTTAGTTACATAAAAAAAAAGTAGACCCAAGGTTTCTTAAATTCCATTCCAATATTTTCTCAAACTATATCCTCTAAGGAAAAAAACAAAAAGTGTATGTGTGTGTGTGTGTGTGTGTGTGTGTGTAAAACTTTTGTAATATTCAGTTCCAAACTTTGATTGGTGAGCAATAGGGCAGCTGAATTAATAATATACAAATTGTATAATTAGATTTTTTTGCAGATTTAGTCTCATAATATGTAAAATCAAAAGTATCCTTAAACCTGAGAGTTAATTCACAACCCAATCTATAAATTACTCTGGTACTGGGAATGTGATTAATTTGTATCATGACTGAAAGACCAAGTAAAAAAAATAAAATAAGCTGTTATTTCTCTGTGTGGAAATATGTTGGAAGAATTGTCCAGTTTGGCATGTCCATGTCAAAGGAAGGGACACCCAAAAACATTTTTATGCAAAATACCAAAACAATACCCTTTGTATCAAAAAATTCTAATTAAAGTGATATATTTAATAATACCATTCAGTAAATACTAAAATTATCATCTCAACTATCTTATTTAAAATATCAAAGAAATAGTTCTAGTGTGCACTATATACTAGATTCCTTATTTGCAGTTTTTCCAAATATATGTGTAAATTCAAGTTTAGATTCCAGAGACCAGATTGGCTATAAATACTCTTTGGAGAGTATGGGAATATATTGAGTTGAAATATAGAGAATTAATTTAGGCTTCTAGATAAATTGGTGAGTCTCTGTTTTGTAATTGGTAAAATAAGAAGCAATGCAAAATGATATTTTATGGTCCTTCCTAGATTTAAATGCTGCAATTTAGATTGAGTCTCTATTGATGTGGATCTGACCTCAAAGAGTTCTGTGATCAGTTCTGTGATGCAAAGCTAATGGAATACGTGCTAATGGATGAACATTAAGTAATGCAAAAATGTCAAAATGGTGAAGGTAAGTGTGTGTAACATCTGCCCTCAATAATGGGAATCAGTAAGTAAAACCATGCTCGACAAGGTATGTAGTGTAACAGTGTGTTGTTATTTTGTTTGAAGAACATTTCCAAATGAAGGCAATGGCTAAAAGTGAATAGGAAAAAGGATGAATCATTCATTACAAGCAACTCTCTGACACCAGTGGGTGGGAAAGCTAATTTATCCTGTGCTGGGCTTGCTACTTGGCACATATTTGGCCCTATTTCATGTTATATATTTGATGTCTGACTTGAATTACATAGCTCTTCTCAACTTTGTGTATTTTACTAGGTTAGAAGTTCTTTGAGAAAATGAGCATACTTAACTTATTTCATTACAATACCAAACTCTAGTTATTTCTCACAGGAGAGAGACTCAATTTCTTTTATATAAGTTAAATATTATGAACTCCTTAAAGATTCTTGGGGCCATTAACTCATTAGCTAAAGGTTAAAAAAAACATTAAAAAATACATAAAATCCAGTAAGCCAGACATTACAAACTTTCTCATAAGATCTCCCCATTGTATGCAGTTATGGACTTAGTATACAAATGACATTGATCTTCTTCAAATATTCTTCAAAAACAAATAATGTCCACTTTGCTTCTAATGACTAAATCTAGAGCCACTTAAACATGTGAGAACAGAAGCCTTCCAAAGTGAGCACAAATCAAAACAAAACAAATCACTGCAAAACATAAAGAGAAGATACTTGGGTGCCTGAGAATTTTGTGAAACAAAAGTTGTGCCCATTTCTAACATTTAATGAAGAGAATTATTTTTTGCCTGTAATCCTAGTGGCTTTGCAGGCTGAAGCAGGAGGATCAAGAGTTCAAAGCCAGCCTTAGTGAGGTACTAAGGAACACACTGAGACCCTGTCTCTAAATAAAATACCAAATAGGCCTAGGGATGTGGCTCAGTCTTTCAGTGCTCCTGAGTTCAATCCCAGTTCCCCCCTTTCACACAAAAAAAGAATCAGATAAAGTATGGATGGCTTTGAAAGTTTGGCCAAGAAATTTGCACTTTATCCCAGGTTTAGTGAAAACCATTCACCAGGTAAGTTAAGGTGGAAATCAATTGAACTGACACCATATGCAATCTGAAATTAAAGAGTAAGAATGATAGTACTTTTAAGAAATTTAACTTTGAAAGACTTTGAGAAGTCAACATGAGTTTGAACAAGATTCCTAAAATAGTCAACCAACAAGAATGATCGATTAGAATATAAGTCCATAGGAGGTACAGAATGGACAAACACATGAAAAAGATAGGTTGAATTATTTTCAACATGGTCTTGCAGTGGAATTTAAGAGCAATTGAAACAATAATAGCCCCAAATAATTCTTCCTAAATTAATTGAGATTTTGAAGACAGTAACAGCCACTCATTGGGTATGTCTGCAAGAAGAAACTTGAAGCAGAGACAGGATTACATTATCCCTGTTCTGAGAAGATGCCAAAGTGCCTTTGTTTCTTCTTTGCTTTACTTTTTATATACATTTATAGAGCATGACAATTAAGGGATTGGGAAGGACATGAGGGAGGGAGACTGGATCAAGGAAGAGAGAATGGTACAAAGCAATATGTATGAGAAACCAATTACCATCAGGTGATATAATTTCTAGAATATTCAAGGATTTCAAAGATAATAATATGGCAAAATTATCTGAGTTTCCAAAATAGAAATCCCTACCAGGTTGAAACTGAATTGATTTTACTTAGAAACAGGTGATATTAGATAGAGGCTAGGATATCTGGTGGATGGATTGGGGGAATTAAAGAGAACTAGTAAGTAGCTCCCTACTAGGAAAGGATTTAGCCTTCCCTAGGTTAACTGCTATAACCTATTAATTTATGTGATTGCATGTTAGGCAAATAGTTCAATATATTTAGGAAGATATTCCACAAATCTATGAGACCATATTCTATTTTAATCCCTAATTTATGATTTATCTTTAGATACAATTTTTTTTCTAATTATAATTTTTGGTATTATCTTTTAACATAAAAATATGTAAATATCCACTGAAATTTTAAGTGATATTGTCTTTAGATAAGTGAATTCACATAGAAAAATAATACTATTTTTAGTAATAAATAATTAAAATCAACTAAGATATGTGGTTCAAACTTTTTGTTAATAAACTCATTTTCTTATGAACAATTCTGAAGTTATTTTTTGTGGAGTAGTATTCTGTATTTTGCCAATTTTTTCATTTGTTTCTATAAAATAACATAGGTTCTTTAAATGTATATTCGAATAAAAATGTTTTCATAAGAGAACACAAGAGGTTTATCTAGATACATGAAAAGTACTTTTGCAATGGCAATATCTGTCTGCTACAGTTTGAGTGAAAGTAACCTTAACTTTAATTTACACATGCACACACACATACACATAGGCATAAATGATTATTTTTTAAATATTAATCATAAGATATTTGTGGTAAAATTTATGATTTATCACATCTCAATTATTAATGGAAAAGTAAAAAATTAAAAATAAAAGGGAAGACATCATAGTTCCTTATTTGTGACATAAGAAGAAAAAAACAAAACCCACAAGTAATTTTATTTCAGCCTTTTTCACTTCTATGCTCTTCAGAGGGTAGTAAAACCACCTCATGGCAGAACAGTGATTTCCTACATTGTGGGAGGCAAAATACTTGCTAAAGTGATCATAAAAGAAGAAGAAAATATGATTTCTGCTGAGTGGACACAACATCCTTCAGAAATACAGAAAAATAACAAGTAATTCAGAGAAGTACAGGGATGCAATGTGAATATATAACTAATGTTCCTTGAAATGGAAGTGGGACATGTACACAGAGGAGTTAATTTCTATATCATTTGCTCAGATATAAAGTTTATTCTCTTTTAATGTAGCAGCATATTTTTGTGAGAATAGAGTATATTTTAAAGAACATGTTACCAATTCTCTGACTACCCTCTACCACTGATGCAAAAGATGCAGTGCTATGGTTTGTATCTGGAATGTCTCACCAAAGCTCATGTTTTGTAACCATGTGTCCTAGTGGTTATGGTTTGAATGTGAGGTGTCCTCCTAAAGTTCACATGGGAGACAAAGCAAGAAGGTTTAGAGGTAAAATTATTGTATTATGAGAGCCTTAACCCAATTAGTGAATTAATCACCTGATAGAGTTAATTGGGTAGGAACTGTAGGCAGGTAGAGCGTAAATGGAGCAGGTAGGTGCTTGAGGTCATCTCTTTGGAGTTTATACTTTGTGCTTGAGAGAGCCCTCTCCCTCCCTCTCTCTCTCTCTCTTCTCTCTGCTTTCTGGTGTGATGTCTTGAGCTGTTTCCCTCCACCACACTCTTCTGCCATGATATTCTGCCTCACCTTAATCCCTGAAGGATGGAATTGGCCATCTATGAGCTAAGGCCTCTAAAACTGTGAGCCTCAAATAAGTTGTTCCTCCTCTAAGATTGTGGTTGTCAGGTCTTCTGGTCAGAGTAGCCAAAAGGCTGACAAAAACATCGATACAGCCAGGTTCAAAGGTAGGGCTTCTGGGAAATGATCAGAACAGGTGTGCTCTGAACTCATCAGTGGATTCATCTATTTGATGGATTAATCCATGGAAAGTTGGATAGACTACTACTGGGAGGTAGTTCCAAGTTGAAAGGAGTAGATGACTGGGGCGAGTGCCTTCATAGGATTTATCTTCCCCCTGCCCACCACCTCTACATCCTGACTGTCATGCTCTGAACTGTTTTTCTCTACCATGATGTTCTGCCTCACCTCAGGCCCAGAGATATGCAGCAGCAGACCCAGGGCTGCACCTCTAGAACTATGAGCCCAAATAAGTTGTTCTTGTCAGGTATTTTGTTCACAATGGCTCCAAGCTAACACATAAACTAAGCCAACTATAAAATGGTCATCTAAAAAAGTTAGAAAGTTAAAATTCAGAAAAGTCCTGGTGACACTGATGTTACAAAGGAAAAGTCATTTATTTTCCTGGAATAAATGATCACTGTACAGTATGGCTTTTTATTCATTTTTATCTGCTTTGTCTTTTATGTCAATCAAAGTAACTAAATAAGGAAGGAGCTTATGGCCTGTCATTTCTTCCTGGAAAAGCACTGGTAAGGTAAACTCCTTTAAACCACATTGCCACTCCCCACAAGTGCATTTGTTTACATCTTTAATTAATAATTTTATTGAAATGTAATGTGTCTCACTAATGGTCATGCTCCTGCTTCATATTCTGGGAAGAGTGTACTGATATTTATGACTGTAACAGTTATTTTGAATTTATTTATATTCATCATTCAAAAGAACTGTCTAACTTAAAAAAATGAAAAATTGTTAAATTTAAATATTTCCCTAATAATGCATTTGGAGTATACTCCTTCCCTGAAATAACAGAATAGCCTATTGTATTCCTAAAGTGTTTCCTAAAGTATTCTCAGTTTTTTCAACACTTGCATGAACTCTTGTCAGTTTTTTTAAAATGTGTAGATTTCCATTGTATTCAGCACTATAATTTTTTGCTTTATAAACATTATAACATAGCAACTGTCTTAAAATGTAAAGTATATTAACTCATGATTGGTTTTTGTGATTCTACAATATCTTTATGAGAATGTGTTCTTTTTTCCTTACAAAAGCAACTGTCTCAAATTGCACAATTTATCTAGCCATTGAAGATTGCATTAATATAACAGGTTAATAAATAGATTAGGATATCTATTGTCTCCTTTGATAAGATTTTGGCTTCTAAACATGCCATTGTCTTCATTTAAAGAATAAGTTAAAGAAAAGCTAGGCTTTTAAACAAATGGTGCTAGGAAAACTGGATATCCATATGTAGAAGAATGAAAATAGTTCTCTATCTTTCACCTCCACAAAAGTCAACTCAAAGTAGATCAAAGTCTTAGGAATTAGACCAGAAACTTTGCAAATATTAAAAGAAAAGAGAGGCTCAACACTCCAACATATTGGTACACACACTGACTTCCTTAACAGGACTCCCAAAGTTCAGGGGAAAAAAAATCAATAAGTGGACAATATCAAATTAAAAAACATTGCACAGCAGAGGAAGTGACTCAGAGTGTGAAGAGAGAGCCTACCAAATGGGAGAAGATGGTTGGCAGCCAATCCCCTGAGAGAGGACTAATATTCAGAATATATACAGAATTTTTTAAAAAATCAGCAAAGATACTCAATAATAAATGTGCCAAAACACCTAAAAATATACTTCTCAGAAGAAATACAAATGGCCATCATATGTATGACAACAACAACAACAACAAAAATCAACATTCCTGGCAATCAAGGAAGTGCAAATCAAATCTACATTGATATTACATTTTATTCCAGTTAAAATGGCAATATTCAAGAATACAAATAATATTAAATGCTGGCAAGGATACAGGGAAAAGGTGCACTCATACATTACTCATACATTGTTGGTGGGACTGCAAATTAGTACCAACATTCTGGAATACAGTATAGGTATTCCACTTCCTCCAGCCACAACCCACCTGTCTCCAGTTCCCACTTAGTTAATCCCATCAGGATCAATTCACTGATTAGGTTAAGACTCTTACAACTCTTGCATTATCTTACTCTCCAAATTAACAATGGGAACACCATATCACTCAGCTATCCCACTCATCTGTATTTATCCAAAATCACTAAAGTCAACATAATATATGATGCACTCACATCAATTTTATAGTAGCACAATTCACAATAGCAAAGTAATGGAACCAGCCCAGCTTCCTGATGATTAAAGATTAATGGATTAAGAAAATGTGGCATATATAAACAACAGAGTTTAGCTCAGGAATAAAGAAGAAGGAAACCGTGAGAATGGTAAATGGATGGAACTGGAGAACATCATGCTAAGTGAAATAAGCCAGATTCAGAAAGTCAAGGGTCAATGTTTTCTCTCCTGTGAGGAAACTAGACCAAAACAAAGGGAAAACAAAAAACATGGAAGAAGGAAAATTTGATGAAAATAGAAGGAAAATCAGTAGAACCGATGAAGGAGATTTAGAAGGAGGGAGTAGAGATAGAAAATGGTAGAAATAGTGGAACAGTTATCCTATGTAAATATATGAATATGCCTCAGTGAATTTCACCTTAATGTATAAAGCACTAATTAAAAATACAACATTTCAATCAATAAATAGAAGGAAAGCCAGTAAGGTAGAGGAAGGGAAGTAGAAGGACAAGGAAAAGAGGTAGTTCTGGGGACTGAATCAGAGCAAATTATACTCCATGTGTATATGTCAAAATGAAGCCCAATATTTTAAGTATAGCTGTAATGCACTAATAAGAACAAAAATTCAATAAATATACATTTAAAAATCAAGTATGCAATAAATATAATAGAGAAAATGCTCTCGCAGAGTAGAAATTTCCCACTATTTAATAAAATAACATTTTAACTTTCATTTCATTAGCAATCTGAATTGTCATATTAACATATTGAATTTCATATCCATAATGTTGAAGAAATTTTAAGGTCCTGATTGCAAAAAGAAAAAAATAAATAAAATACTTATATTAAGAAGTCCTCAGTGTACATGCATGTTTTAGGCAGCTATTTCTCTGCTGTGACTAATAGGACCCAACCACAGCAACTGTAGAGGAGGAAGAGTTTATTTAAGGGCTCACAGCTTCAGAGGTCTTATTCCACAGAAGGCTGGCTCCATTCCTGGGGCTTCAGGTGAGGCTGAACATCGTGGCAGAAGAGTGTGGCAGAGAGAAGCAGCTCATATCATGATCAGAGGCAGAGAGAGAGATTCCACTCTCCAGATAACAAAATATATACCCCACGGCTAGAGCCCAAATTAACCACTTCTTCCAGCCATTCCCACCTGCCTCCAATTACCACCTAGTTAATCCCATCAGGGCTTAATTCACCAATTAGGTGAAGACTCTCACAACCCTTGCATTATCTCCAATGTGCCTTTTAGGGGAACACCTCATATCCAAACCATAGCATTGCAAGGGTCCATGATAAAGGAAACAGCAGTATCCTGGGCTTGGAGGGTACAGATCTCATGGAATAAGCCATACAGGAAACAAGCAATATAGAAAGGAAGAGAGGACTCCGCAGTCTATGAAGACAGAGGCAGACAGTGCACTAATAAGGCGAAAGGGGTAAAGAATACTTTGAAACAATCATGATAAAGTCAGGGAATTAAAGAGAAGGATGGAAGCAGGAGCTAAGAAAAAGAAAAAAGAAAGATCAAGAAAGGTGAAGTTAATGATGACAAGTAAAAAAATAACTCCAAAAATTATTAGGAAAGGAGGCACCTTAAGACATAAAAACAGTTTTCAGCAGCTGTAACTGGATATCTAACTGGCTATTCTGGAAACATTTTAAACCATGTATCCAATGAAAAAATGCCATGTATACTGTAAACTAACCTACCTAATAATCTGAAAGTTACATTTTCTCTTAAATCCATTGCTTATGATAATAATGCATGTAACGTCTTCTTAGAATGTCTTAAAGTATCAAGTGGAATACTCTCAATGAAAAAAACATTCTGTTGTCTCACATGTGTATTCAAGTTCTCCAGTGAAACACAAGTAGTGAGGTGTTCAGAGATACGTATTAGAGGGAATAGGCTCAGGAGTTTATGGAGGCCAAGAAGTCTCACATGAACCAAAAGTCTGGGGAACCAGGAATGCCAGCCGTATGACACAGTCCTGAGTCTAAAGGCCTGAGAATCCGGGGCCTGTAGTACAAGTCCTGTCTGAGCCAGGGAGCTCAAGAACCAGGAGCACCCAGGACTCAGAGCAAGAGAAGACAGATGTGCCGACTCAGTCAATTTGCCCTGGCTCTGCCCTTGTGTTCCACCAGGCCCTCCAGGTGCTGGGTGATGCCTGTTCACCCTGTTCCATCTGCTGGCCTGCAAACTGCCATGGGCACACCTAGGAATGATATTTTACCTGGTATTTGGGCATCACTTACCGCAGTTAAACTGACACATAAAATTAACCATCATCTCGCACCCCACGGGAGTGTAAGAATGTCCTCACTCCAGATTTGGTGTCCATGCCACACACACACACACACACACACACACACACACACACACATAAAAAGGATAATTAAGAATAACAAGATGGTTCTTTCTCAGGAATGTTGAGCCAGTTCCCAAGCAGGCACAAATGTGGTTTGAGAGCAAGTGGAAGTGACTGGTTTAGGATCTATGGTGATCCGGCCCGTGGGGTTAGAACTTGAACAGTTTCCATGGTTTGAACTTTCTACCTGCCCCAGAGAGAGAGCACCTGTGCTTTCTTATAGACTTGCCCAAGGAGGCAACAAATGAGAACTAAGGAAGAGTTGGACATGAAGCCTGCCAGCAGTCAAACCTCAAAAATGGAGCCTGCCCCTATATTATGGAATATCACACTGTGAACATACAGTATTTAAAAAATAAGTTTAAAATTAAATTTTGGCAGATATTTTATACATAACGTAAAAGCTTTAATAATTATTAAATATGCATCATTTGGATTAATTAACAATCTGAAACATTGGTTACTTTTCAAATTAACACATTTTCTCTCCTTTTACAAACTTGGTAATTAAATGTACTCTTATAAGTAATTATAGCTTACTTTGTTTGCGATTTTCAAATGGGATGAGAAAAACATAAAAAGGTATCAGTCTTTTGGAAATGTTTACTTTTTAACATATCCAAGAAATTATTATATTTCTCCTTGATAAAATGTTACCTTCCCCTCATCATTTGAAGTGGAAAAATAATTGATATCCAAGAATTCAAACAATTATCTGATTAACACCCTAAATTGGCTTGCTACATTGCAATCAGAACTTCGCAACCAACTTGCTTTTTCTACAGAAGCTATAGGTTATTTTATTGCCAACTATTAGTTCAACCAAATATTCTAGTTTATTTTTCTCTTTCCAAGATAAGAGAGGCAAAGAGTATATAGTTTTGGCCCACAGGTTGCCACTTCTGTCTCTTTCCTGTGGATCTGAGCACAATTTTTACCTTTCCCAAAAGTCCCCTGTATGGTTGTAGGGAAGCATTACCTTGAATTCTGGACTGATGGAGTATGATGAGGTTTTTATTTTCCCTTCCTTTGATGGTGTAGAGCTTTGCTCTGGCTAGATCTGACTATCTAGTAGTATTGCCTAATTTTGAAGGACTGTTGATCAAAGCAGCTAGCACTCAAAGGTATATTCAGGGCCCAAATGCCTTGTTAAAGTTGTCTTCTTCATCTGGCTTTGGTTTCTGATGACTATAAACACTGTGCACAAGGACTCTCATATTCCCTCCATCTGCATGCTGTGGCTCACTTTATTTGTAAAACTTTGTTTGCAGTGCAAAATCCTCATGAGATTAAATTCCCTGCCTGCTTCAATGCCACACATATCCCTGGCCTGAGCTATTCTTTGTGTCTGTCCTGCTTCTTATAGTTTCCTAGCTACTGAGCCCAAGGGACAGAGAAATGTACTTTTTCTTTTCTCTGCTCTTTGCTGCCCTCACCTGACTGAGAATGTCCTTTGACAAAGTTTTGAATAGAGCATGGTTGGGTCAAGGGATATAGTGGACTAAGAATGTTAAAATTTATTTATGTCAAGTTAACACACATACTAAGAGAAGGTAAGAAAAGGTGTAAATGCTCTGTACTCATGTATTACTAATGAAGACTCCCAATTTCTAAGAGAATAACACTTTCCTATTCAATAGTGCTATTGGTGATAGGGCTCATTGTATACT
Organism: Ictidomys tridecemlineatus; assembly: GCF_052094955.1. Classification (NCBI taxonomy): domain Eukaryota; kingdom Metazoa; phylum Chordata; class Mammalia; order Rodentia; family Sciuridae; genus Ictidomys; species Ictidomys tridecemlineatus. The sequence continues at coordinate 137,109,208 of NC_135485.1, read as the reverse complement.
TCTCTGGAGCATAATTTCAAAAGTTGATCTCACATAACTTTCAAATATATTTTACATTTGGCACATATTTTTCTATGTTACCCTCATTGGTATTTTATAAGTATACTCAATCCTTTATATAGTTCATATTATAAAATATTACTAAAAATCATATTACTCAAAGATTATGTCTATTTACAGTTTTCATTGAGTTCCTCAACCCTCAGTAACAGCACACCAATATTTGTGTTTATATAAAATGTTTTATATAAGATATAAAATGTTATATATGAAATGTTCTATATAGCAGGTGCACACATTACACAACATTATATAATTCTGATAATGACCAGGTACTGAAATTTTATTTCCATGAAATTTTGTTTACTTTTGTACTTTGTGTTTAGACTTAAATCATCAGTTTTTCAAACTTGCACACAAATACATTAGATAGTTCATTACTAGAATTTGACAATATTGTTTCATCTTTATTAAATGTTAGGGACACTATGCTGGGGAGCTACTAGAATCTAAATATCATTTGTCCTTCTTAATTAAGTGGCTTGCCATTTTTCTGGTGGAGAGCAATTATAGGGGTTCCTATAGGACGTCATAGGAGAGTGCTAATTAGCACTTTGATAAAGTTGCCCTGTATTTCCATGACTAATTTCCATGATTAAGATAATTTAAACATAGCTTAATATTTTAGTTTTATAAATGTACATTGGCATCGAGCATTATCTAATTACTGGAAAACCACTGATGTTTTCCAACTCTTCCATAGCTTTCCATTTCACTACAACAGTATTTTATGTAAATTGGTACATGGAACATACCCACTTTTAAATTAGCATAAAATAAAATAAAGAATATTGGAGTTTCCAGTGTTTGTTAGGCTTACAGGGAGATTCTGAACCTCAATTTATTCTCTTATTAGCTTTAAATAGATGATGGATTTAGACAACTTGTTTCAAGAAAACTTGTGTGGAGTTAAGTGTTGGCAGGTACCCCCACTCAGGTGGTTGTTTTAATCAGGTGTAAAATCCTCAGTCTGTGCAAAATTAGAAACATATTATGACATATCTTACTGCCCGGGATAGAGTCTGAATGCGCCAATGTATCATTAGCAGGGAATGAACCACGCCAACAGCTACAAAAGTCCAGTTGTCAAGGCTAGCCCCTGCATCTGTTCACTTGAAGTAATGATTCCTACATCTCTAATTATTCACAGAAATTTGACCAAGTTCCATTTTATACAGTGAAAATTATCCCTTCACCTCATCTCTTCTCTCAAGTAGACAGTTCCTATAATGGCATAGGTTCCATAGGTTTAACCCCAATTGCAATAAATGTGTGCTGAGCGTATGTGTCATACATGATTTAAGGAGAGCAAGAACTATGATGAGAAAGAAGCAAAACCAGAAAATGTCATTATCTTTCTGCAGAATCCTCCAGGCTTCAATTGCTTTACAATTTGTTCCCTATTGTACACAGATGACATCTTCAAATGAAACAATAGCATAGGCAAGCATGATTTGTACTGACTATAAGTTAATGGCCTGATCATCTGTCTTCTGTATATCTTCTGTCCAGCAAAAAAAAAGAGAGAGCTACAGAGAAGAATGAGGTAATTGCAATTTTAATTTTTCTGCCTATATCTGTGCAAACTGTGGACTCTTTTAGGGCTCAGCGGGTACTTATGGTAATATCTGCTATTCCATGCTCTTTCAATATTGAAGAAATCCTTCTCCAGAAAGGGAAGGAATTTGCATCTCCAGCTCGGTCCACCTGCACTCTACTGTAGAGGGAGAGAGGGAAGCTTAAAAGAAATGGATGGCGTTGCAGAAGATAATGCTAAGTGCAGTTAGCCAATCCCTCCAAAAAAAACAAATGCCAAATGTTTTCTCTGATACAAGGAGGCTGACTCATAGTGGGGTAAGGAGGGGGAGCACGGGAGGATTAGATGAATTCTAGATAGGGCAAAGGGGTGGGAGGGAATGGGGGGCAGGGGATTAGCAAGGGCAGTGGAATGTGATGGACATCATTATCAAAAGTACATGTATGAAGACTCAAATTGGGTGTCAACATACTTTATACTTAAACACATATGAAACATTGTGATATATATGTATAATAAGAATTGTAATGCAAAAAGAATACATGTATAAAGGCATGAATTGTGTGAACATACTCTATGTACAAATATATGAAAAATTGTATTCTGTATATGTAATAAGAACTGTAATGCATTCCACAATCATGTACTTAAAAAAAGTAAAAATCAATAAAACAAAAATAAAAAAGTAAAAAAAGAACTCCCTGTTTAAGGAGACACCTTGTGAGACAAATTCTCTCACCCTCAATTTATTTTTAAAAGCTTTCTGAATAAACATTCAATTTTTGGGGTTACCAAGGAATTCTGATCATAAACACCTTCATTTTAAGACTAGGAAACTGTTAGAGATGAAATAATTTTGTAAATGTCATGGTTTGTTTGTGGCCAGGCCAGCTCCATAGTCCTGCTTCCCTGACCTGGGTCCTGCTCTCTTTTAGGGCAATGTGTATCTTCCAAGTAAGATGACGCCTGCTTCATTTATATAAACAATTATTAAATATCTGTTACTTATATGCATTTTAAAGTAGTTTCTTTTATCAAAAGTAAACCACATCTTTCTGAGAATGTATTTACCATATTTATCAGTCATATTTATGATCCTTTATTTTGTGAACTATAGATTTAAAATTTATAAAATTTAAATTATAGATTTAAAATTTATCAGGGTTGACTGTGTTACTCAGTGGGAACACCTTTGCTTAGCATGTGTAAATCCACTGATTAGAATCCTAAAAAATAAATAAATAATAAATAAATTAAATTTAAAAAAATTAAAAAACCCTATTCAAACAAATGTAAGCATACAAGTATGATTTAAAAATTAACCTTAAAATAGATGCAAATCTTATTTCAATACATTAAAGAGCTACTGTTTTTTTTTTTTTTCCATTTTCAAACTAAGGTAAGTAATAATAAAATACTCCCAGAAAAGCTAACTGATATTTTTGGGTTTGTTTATAGGAAATGTTATAATATTCTCCCAAATCCATTATTTTAGCATTTGAAATAACATTTTAAAAGATGATTCATCCTGCATTCTATAATCCCTGTCAAACAGCATGGGACTTAGAGCGCTGCTGGCTGAGACTGATCCTAACAGTCACCAATTGGCTTTTTCAAGTTGAAGAAAAGTGTTTGCAACAAAGTCACTTTTACAGTGCTTAAAAACTTCGTTTTCTTTTTTCAACATTAGTCAAATTGCTTGCTTTAGAAGAGATACAACCCCTTTGGTTTTTCAGCCACAGAATTATGTATCTCAAGCATATTCTTCTGAGACTGAGAAAATTCTTGTTGATAATGAAACAGTTAAATTCAAATTTCTTTTTCCAATAGAACCAGCTAGAGGGGATCAAAAGCAACAGCAGAAGCTTGAGATAAGTTACTGAAATTGGTGTGAGACTTTCCACAGATTGGTAGAAATAGAACAGAACAAAACCAAACAAACAAAAAAGGAATTTCACACAAGAGCTGTTTGTAGTTCCTCCCATGTTTTTGTTTTTAGTGATTTCATTTGTTAGAAAATTTATGTAAAGTGAGAAAACCAAATCCCAATAGATAAAGTAAGCAATTTTCCTTTATGAGAGGAGATTTTTGAAAATCTCTGTGGAAAAAAAAAAAAACTTTTATAACTAGAAAACCTCCCTCTAGAGTATCGCTACACAAAACTGCACACACAAAACTGAATACCTTAAAAGAAAAGAAATTTATGATTTCTTACAAAGTTTTGTAGTGAGTACACCATTCTCCCGGTAGTGCCTGGAAGCACTGATGTGCTGGTTCAGCTAGCAGGTTGACAGAGGACTGAAACAGCTTTTTCCTCCTGTGTTTACCTATTTTTCAAAATATGTTCATTTTGTATTGGGCTTCAGAAATTATGTTACTGGCCCTGTGGGCAAGAGAATAACAAGGAAGCTAATCTGCACATGAAATGACCTTGGCCCTGCAGAAGATGGACGCACAGGAGGGAATGCAGAGTAACTTGAATTCTGAATATATTTGGACTGTAGGGTCAACAGGAACCTCAGATGAAGTATTTGGAGGACTTGAAAGGGAGAAAGATTTACTTTTTTGAGTTTTAACACTATTTGGGTTTTCTTTTGTCCTCAGGAAAGATCTTCTACATGTAGGGATTCAAAGAAAACAATATATTTAAGTGTTGTAGCCAAAGTTCATTCAAAATGATGATTACCAAGGCAGATGCACTAGCTTTGAGACAACTGAGTGTTTCCGTCCCTCAGTGACCTCATCTCTGAATTGGTAATACTGCGTTTTGTTGTAAGATTTAAAGAAGTCATTTATGTGGTACCCAAACATAAAAATGATTATTTTTCTCTTGACCCTATAATGCTATGATAATATATGTTTTTACCTCACCGCAAATGCATGAGCAATACTAAGGTACTTTCCATTTACAAGAGTTACCTCTTTTGGATGTTATATCTCAGTAATGGGAACTGTTCCTTTTTTTGCAAATTGCTTCTATGTTAGTACTGGTCTTTGCCAGATTATTTAGCCTTGTATTATTTTAATGGAAGAAAAATCAACAAGTGTTCTATATATATTGTTTATTCAGCACTGGCCTAGTTGCTGTGGAGATATGCAGAAACTCTCGAAGTTTCCCAGTACAATAAGTATTAATTTCTCACTTTCCAAATTTAGTTGCCTGAAAAGAATCAGCTGTTATGTCAAAACATACATATTTTCCTTCTAGTAACCTATGTTTATTTTGTAACATGTTGTGCTTCACTGGATTTTGAATCTCCTCCATTCAACATGTCCTCTCACTCATACCCTAATTCCTGATGACGTATATAAGTAGATTAAAACTACTTCCTCCTCTTAAAAGCTCAGTCATAGAAGATGAGGATTTAGAAAATGGCTTTCCAATTTACTAGATCCTAAGAGGAAAAGCATCTTATTTCAAAAGAAGGAAAATAATTGGTTTGAAATATGTTATATGGTTAAATGTTCTCCTATTCTATAAAAGAAACTTCACACTCTATTTTTCAATGTAGTAGAATTTTTGACTAGTTATTGATTATTTGTTCTATAATTATCTGTGGAGATTATTCCAGATAGGATCAAATAGCATCACCGTTAAAACATAATTTTTCCTTTGTTTAAAGTGCTTAATCCTAATTTGACCTTCCTCTACCTCTTGAATCAGATGAAGGACTGATGGGGCTGAGGAGAAAAAGGTACCTTCAAGAATTTGTTAGGGAATATTCGATTACTTTACAATCATGATAGAACCCATTTGAGATCTGGCAACTACAGCTGTAATAAATTTTAGGAATGTTTACCCCTGACTATAGACCCCTTCCTTCTCTTTGAATATTTACTTCAGAAAACTTGCAAGTGTATTTTCTTTCTCTACCCCTTTAGGATGAGAATCTTCTCCCAGGCTCTGGCCCAGAAATGTCTTTCCCAAAGATCTGGAAACTATCTCTTTGGACTAGAATTATTTAAAAAGACAGTAGCTGTGGCTTCCATTCTGAATGAAAGGCTGTGAGCCTCTTATTGGTTAGCAAACACAGAAGGCCTAAGCCATTGATGAGCCTCCTCACCTAGGTCTCCAGCAATTTGCTGATAGGCCACCCAACCTTTAAAATTTTCTTCCCTTCCTTTTATTTCAGTGGAATTGAGTTATCTTGACTCCAATTGCAATAGGTAGGAATAAGTCTTCCCTATCTGTTTAACTTCCCTAGTAAAATTTTTTTTACATCTGAAGGACCATCTAAGGGAAGTTAGAAATGGAGTGTAAAAGGCAGGGTCAAGAATCCAGTGGAACATTGGTAGGCAAGAGTTGATGAGCTTAATAGTACAAACTACATCTCCACATTAACATTTGATGGATAAGGAAAAGACACAGCACTAGGAAAGGGTTTAGCTGGTTTGGGAATATACATACGCGCGCACACACACACACACACACACACACACACACACACACACTCACACTAAGCATAGGATAACTATGCCAAGAAAAAGGTGCTTATAGCTCCATAGTCCATATTCAATATGATATATCAGCAAAAATTTAATATGATCTGAAAATAATATGAAAAATGATGATTCCTCGTTTGTCATTTTCCTAGTAAATAACAGAGTTTCAGTCTATGATCTTTAAGGAATTTTAAACCTTACTTTTTTGAGTTTAGAAATGTCAAAAAGACACTGGAATGTAAGCTAATTAGAATAGAGTTGTATCAGTCTTAAAAATAAATTGTAATGAAATAATAAAATTAATTTAAAATGTGGAAGAAAGGGATACATATTGGTGGGTAGACAAGATGGTGGATAATTACTTTAGCAGGTTAATACAAGAATGACCTGGATAAATTTGAAAGGGCAACCTTTGCTCTAATACCTTAATATAAAATTTTAAAATATTATTGTATAATGAATGCACATGTTCAAAGTACACAAAACATACAGTTTAATAAATGTTTATACAGGAAATACCTATCAACCCTTATGGAGGTATGCTCATATGTATTTTCAAAGTTGTCAATTATATTTACTGTATTCTAACTTTCAGATAAGTGGATGATTATTAGGTACATGCCAAAATATAAGTTCATAGCAAATGATGCATTTTGGAAGCACAAAGAGATAAAGTGGAATAATGGATTGACATTTTTGAAAAATCAAAGAGTTAAATGAATACATTTGTGTCAATTAATTTCATGCATTTTCATTGAAATACCTTTCAGATGTGGATTCCTTTTAAGGGAATGAACTTAGTTAACATTTTTGCTAAAAAGGTAATATTTTTAAATATATTTTGTTTATTCATTTAAAAAATATATGAAATTTTCAAATGGCCATAAATACAGATTTATTGGAAACTTATCTTTTTTACTTTGAATAACTCAAGAAATGCCTATTATGTAGGAATTATAGGAAACTTTTAAATATTATTAAAAGGCTTCTTTTGTTTTTCAGTAAGTTAAATTCCTTTAAAACAGCTAAAAATTACATTGTATTTGACAGTATTTTTACAAAGGAGTCATAACCATAGTATAGCTTAAAGATTCAGGATTGATTGCCAACATTCTTTGTAGTGTAGGCACTTATTTACAATTGTTCAACATAAAGAAAAAAAAAGGTAATTTGAAATTGTCAAATAAAGGGACATCTTCTGGGGCTGTGTCAAGATCAATATGCTGGGTCAGGTGTCTGTTTTCCTGAAATGGGTCCTACTAAGCCCTTTATAGTATTTTCAGACCCTTAAGTTTTTCTCTACCCCTTCCCTCCAATACAGAACCAAATCTCTCTGATAGCTGTTAAAGCACTATATTAATGAAAGATCATTTTTTTTTCCAGCTTCGCTCTTTATTTTTCTGATCTCATCATTATCCTTAAATAAAACATTAATTTAAACTAATTAAAGAAGACTTAGTCCTCTAGCTCTGGTGGTATCATAGGAAAGACATTTATACACATATTTCCCATGAAGCAAATGGAAAGTGTAACACACCTACTGAGAGATTACGTAGTTAACGCACATGCCCCTGGTTCTAAAAAACACCCTAATAAACGTCAGCGGGAGGACTCCCCTTCTTAGGGGAATACGGAGGTGGAAAGTCCCCTTAACAACCTCATGCCAGCTTTCTGTGAGGATTCCCCATGGTCCCTGGGGCTTTGTGGAGAATGTTCACTGGGGAAGGCAAGAAGCAGCCAGCAGCCAAACAGAGATGGAAACAACCGAACCTGTTCCCTAGCAGCTGTTCTCAAGGGGGGAAAAAAGAAACATTGCTTGTTTCTTATGCTTTCTTTGACTATAGTTAAAGCTTCTGAATCATTGCTAACAGTACATAATAATTCCTGAGTCCAGCAATCATCGTGAATGCTCCCAGACTTTAGTTTGATGTATTTGTTAAAATTGACTTGATAGTTTCTGCAAGTATTAATGTGACCAGAGGGACATCTGAAAATATGAAATTATTATTTATATATTATATAAAAGATCACCTGCACACTGTGCATAGATTAAAGGAAGCACACTATATAAGAGTCAAGGTTTTGTTACACCCCATGTATTTCATTTCTGTTGGTGTGAAAAGTGTCTTTTGCTGGAAAAATCTGTTACACTGTAATGTGTAACTCTGAAGCTGAAGGAGCCCTGAGATACATTCATTCCTACACCACTCAAGTGGAACCATCTTAAGAAAGCTAGGGTCCTAACCTTGCATGCAGTATGAATGATAAATGTACCCTAATGCCTCCATCTCCTGTTTGCAATGTCCCATGTTTTTGATGTATGTATATTGGGTTATTGGACCCATATCTTAGGATTGCTGACAAGATGTCTGCTATGGTACTTTCATATTTTATGACTTATTGAACTATGATTTTAAATTTGTTCAGCACATCAACATGTTAAGTGAAGAGGCCAGAATTATTTTTCGTTACATTTCACTGAGCTGTGGATCCTCTCAGAATGGTTTTTCAAGTACACAAGCATGAAAAGTGTTCTGGCTTTAAATCTGCACCCATCAGACCTGAAAACAAAACAATTAAATTTAAATTATTCCCCCAGTGCCTTAAAACTACGGAGATGATTAAAAATAGCTGTTGGTGAGGCAAGTGAATATGGGAAATCTGTTTACTGGGCTGGGAGAACCTCAGCGGGATTCCTGCATGCTGTGTGCCTGAAGAGATATGTTGGAGGGACTCTTTTCCATTTTCTTCCTTTATATAAGCAAACAAAAAGTGTTCTAAAAAAAAAGAGGTTAAAAAATACAGGTACCCAGGTGTATTTGGGGTGAGTTCTGAGTCCAAAACACATAGTTGTTTTTTCCATTCACCCTGATTGTTTTTCTTTCTGTGATTCTTACAAACATTGTGCTAATGAAACTACTGGACAGTTTACACTGACTCCTCTAGTTGACTTACCCATTTGTATCACTTGGTGTATAAGAATGTAGCTCATAAAATTCCTCTTGATCTTTCATGTCAGTATCCAAAGTATTATATTTGTGTGCTTGAGGCTACCATTCACTGGGAATGACATACAGGACTTCTAGAGTTACTATTAATCTGGAAACTATACAGGTTAATCTGAGGCCATACTCAGTGTAGTGTAATTGAAATTAACCATTTCAATTTTTCAAAGGTCTTAAAAATTTTCTGGAAAATAAATGCACATCAAATAGAGCAACATATTGCACATGCAAATAACTGCACACACACAAAAAACACACACAATTTAAAATTTTTCTGTTACTAATATCAGTTATACTAAGGAATAGAAACTGTATTCATCAAATTGTGTTTGACAAGAACTCAAGAAAAATATCTATAAATATTCTTATTTCAAACATGAAATTATACCTGTTCTCATTATGGATTAAACTTGGACTCAGTATATATTGTGCATGTTCCACTCATGCAAACACAGTTTTCAAAATTTGCTGATTTATTTTATAATGATATATGGTTTGTATTAACTGGTTTGTATTAATCATGGTTTGTATTAATATATGGTTTGTATTAATTAAGCTTCTGAATCTTTGCTAATAGTACATAACAATTCCTGAGAACAGCAATCATACCGAATGTTCTGGCTAGTGGATATTTTAAGCAACGAAATTATAATGCTTTTTTAAAAAAATTTCTTTAAGGAAATGATAACATTTTGAACATGACTGAGAAAGTCCCTTTAAAAAGAAGTTTTCATTTTGTTCTAAATTGCTGTTATGAAGATATATTTGAACAGGATTTAACTGTAATATTTTGTTGCCATAAACAATGAAGTCTTTATATCTTGCTGTCATCTGAATCATGTTCCCAAAAGACATTGACATCCTAATCCCAATACCTGTGAATTTGATCTTGTTTAAAATAATGTCTTTGCAAATGACCAAGTTAAGATGAGATCATTAGGATAATCTACAATCTAATTTAACTCCACCCTTATAAAAAGGATAAATGTGGACACAGAGACCAAGACATGCAGAGGGAAGATGATATGAAGACACAGGGAGAAGGTCACCCACAAGCCAAGAATGCCTGCTGCTACCAGACCCAAGGACAGAGGCATGAAAGAGATTTCCTATCACAACACTCTGAAGAAACCAGCCCTGTCATCACCTAGATTTTATAATTCTATCCTCTAGAACTGTGAGACAACAGCATTCTGCTGTTCAAGCCTCCATATTGTGTTGCTTTCTATGACAATTTTAGAAAAAAAATACCTTTTTCTTTCTTTGTATACTCAGTCTTCAACATTTCCATTTCCATGTATTGTCATTATTACCTAAGGGAAAACATACACACTTATGAAAAATATAAAATATTTATATTTTTAGTACCATACATTTAGTATGGTACTAAAAATATAAATATCTTATAAATACATGAAAGACATATACAATGTTTTATATCGAATGTATTATTGAAAGCAGCTTGATGTATTTAAATCAAGTCTAATTAAGATGTAATTTTATTTTCTAAGCCATCAAACACTTGAAGGGTCCGGGATAAGCAAAGTTTTTACAGTAAAATAGAAAAAAAAATACATATGTATTAAATTCATTCTTCACCCTCATATCCTTAAACTATGTGATACATGAAAGTCATATCTATTTCTCATTCTCTGTAAAACTCTTGACTACTAGAGGCCTTAAAATTTCATTTTAATTCATGGCCTTTCTTGTGTTCACATGTCACTAAACAAATTGCTCGATTTTGATTCTAAAATATTTTATGTTAAATAGCACTCATATAGATAAAAAGCTACTGTAAAACATGTTCACCAAATATACAAACAGAAAAATGTTTTCAAATAATTAATTTTTCACTTCTGATATTTTAATATGGAGAAAAGGAATTTAAGAAGACATCCACATAGGTACCCAGAAATCCTCTACCATTAAAGAAATATGATAAATAGATTTTTAAATAAATGCATAAGTTTGATATTATTGACCTTTATTGGTAAGATGTGGGAAAAATTATTATTCTTTATAAATAAATAATAAAAATCATTATTCTTTATATGACTCCATAACTCCATCAGAAAATAAATACCCATTACATTCATAGAGGAATGACATAAATTCTAAAGTTTTGATGGACTGTGTTTCCTTCATCTTCCTTCTTGCACAAACTTTCTCCCCCCTTACAACGCCATGCCTTCTTGCTACTCCATGCACCCAGGTTTTGAACTGCATTGAAGAGGGAGATTATCCCTCTTCAAGATATTCAAGAAACATGAGGCTTGGAGGAAAATAAGAATTTTTAGCTAATGTAACAGGTTCTACTACTGTAACTGGAATGGGATGCCGAGCAGCTGACAGTGAAATGTGAACAGTTAATTAGAAGGAGATAGCAACAAGCCTCTCAGGACCTTTACCCCTTAACTCCCCAGGCCTTTCATTTAGCTACCTGGAATTTATTTCATTACCAGTAAGCGCTCTCTACCGGCAAGCCACGAAAATATTGTTACTGGATTATTCACAGGTCATTAATGCCTTTTATACTTCATCAGTGTTGTCTTGAAGTCCAATAGGTTTTAAGCCTGGGTGATCTAGACTAGGTCTGACTGATATCCTGAGACTCAGTTGGGTAGAAATGAAGTTCATTTGAGGCATTGGATGTAGCTTCAGAATAGGTCTGTTTGATAAACCCTTTTGTACTTTTAGAAACAAGTGTAGACTGGAATTTATGACAGTGCTTGCATATTTTTCTATCAAATTTGTGAAATATTCACATGATATCTACTTCTGATAAGTCTTCAAAACATTTCTCTCATCATTTCATCCTGTCCTCTTTTTCTCTTTAATAATAGTTAATATCAGCTAAAATAAAATATTATGTAATTTTTTTTTTGTCTGTGCATGCCTGTGGCTTTATTTTCATCTTTTTTAAACAGGAATGCAAGCTCTGAGAGGACAGGGATCTTTGTTTTGCTCACTATCTTAAGCCAAGATTCTAAAATAGGACCATAGCCCTCCAAAACACTTAGTTAATGCTTTTAGAATGTATCAGAGATTGATATAATCTGTTTTATACTTGCATTTTTTATTTTTTTTCCAGAAAATAGCCTTTATATAGAGCACACTGTGTATCAGTCACTATTCTATATATTTTAAAATGCTAATTTACAAAATAACAAAAGAATGTCAGGTACCATTATATTCACATTTTATAACTACAAAAGCAAAGATTTAGATATTTGTCAGATTGTCAAGTATTTCACAAGTTGTTGAAAAACAAAGTAAAACAGGTTCTCATATGTAGTGTTCACTGATTTCTAGGATGCAAAACACTCCTAACCAATCAACACAACTGGCTTGCAATATCCCAAACACCTTACAACTGGCTCACAAACTCTAATGTTATCCAGTGTAAGCACTCTACTTTAAACAAACAAACAGACAGAAGACTACATAAATGACTTAGAATTGCTTAGCTAGCAGTGGTCTATCTAGGTAATAAAGTCAGGCTAACCAGTCATGCAAGCTCAGAGACTAATGACGATTTTGAGTAGTATTCTCAAATAATCATAATTAACCAAAAAATATCTTCTAATTGGGGGGTGTATTTCCCCACGCCAATATACATATACACACACACATACTTTGCAACCATGTCTCATCCCTGATTACTATGCTTACTAAGGTAGGGTTTTTATTTAAGTGTTATTATTTTAGTAAATTTCATTTGTTTATAATTTGTAATAATATTCAGTTAGCAAAGCCATTTTTTCCCAGTTAGCTTCTTTCTTTTCCATTGAAAAAGATTGCTATATTTAGCACTAATATTTTGAGGATTGGGATAGCTATCTACCTTAAAGTGTGCATTGGATTCATCCATTCCAAATCCCTTAGTACATATTACAGCAGAATAAAATAGGCATATGAAAATTTGAATCAAAATATAAACAGCAGATAGCTTAACTGAATCTCAAGGGTGAAGGAATGGAGGACATTTGAATCATATTACCAGATGTTCAACCTCTACTGTCAAGTCAAAAACAAGAAGAAAAAAAAAAGGTTAATTGAAGATATTTGTGGTCATGATGCATTTAAAATGCAATTGAAAACTTCCCTGCATAAATAAATACAACTTTGAAATTAAAATGTATTAAACCTAAAACACTGGAAGAAAGATTTATTAATTTCTTGATTTCACAGACTTCCAAAAGGATCTCACCTTTACGGAACTAGCTTTTCAATTCTTTTTGATTTTTGCATGGCAGATTTCCACTGTTTTGTATTTCAAATTCGAAGCTCAATAACAGCATAGGTATCAAAATCCAATCATTCCATTTTAGTAAGCAGTGGTTCCTAAAATCCACTGCATTAATGGTTAGACAGAGAGAGGGTTCAATGCTAAATCCTTCTTTTTGAATCAGTTTCAGGTGGTTCTATTTCCAAAACTGTTGAAGCAAAGGCATTAATTATACATTTCTATTGTGACAGAGCCAACATCAGCAGTCACTAAGGCATAATTTCTTTAGGAGGCAAGGCAGTCTGTTCTCTGATCAAGTTTTGCTTCCCACAGGGAGGCATCAGTCTTAAATTACATAGCAGGCAGGCAGGAGAAAGGAAGCAAACAATAAGCTCTTCCCAAGGGGAGGAAGAATGGGGATTGGACTCAAGGTATCCTATTAAATAAATAAAATTCCCTGCTTCTGTCTATTATTTCCATTCACACACACTTACACACTGACACAGACAAGATATTCAGGATGTTTATGAATTTCATTTTATTCTTTTTGTTATCTTACTTTAGATGAGAAATATTGATTTGTTTTTAAGATTATTCAAATTTCTTATTTTTCCCGAGAAACTAAAGGTAGGATGAGATGATTCTGAACTAATAAGGGTTTAAAAAAAAATTAAACAAACAGCTGTTCAATGAAAGTAAGTAAAAAAAAATGCCTGTTTTTGTCTTCCTCGAAAATATTCTGTATTACATTTGATTATCAATTCTTTTTTCTTTTTGCAGTGAAAATTATCTTTGTTAATTCACCAGGCTATTAAAGAGAACATAAACGTACAAAGTGAATGATGAGATTGCATATCATAAAATCTAGATGACTGTAGGTATAGTGGAGACTTTTTTGATGCAGTGACCAAGACAGAGTGCAGAAAAAAATACATTGATAAAACAAACTTCATTATAATTAAAATTTGCTTCTCTGGACAGTACATTGTCAAGGGACTGAAAATATAAGTCGTAGATTGGGAGAAAATATTTTAAATAGATTGTTCAAGGGCCATAATCTTTGGTACCTGAAGAATTTTTACAACTCAATAAGAAAATGAACAACCCAGTCAGGAAAAAAAAAAAATAAGGTCAAAAAATAGAGCATGAAGCTCATCAAAAAGGAAAAAAACCCTGAAAATAGCATATGAGACATGTATATATCATTAGGGCATTGTAAATTAAAATCCACCTTAGAGAATGGTCAGAACTCAGCACACTGGTGATACCAAATGCTGACAGATGTGGAGCAACAGGAACTCTGTCTAGTCTATATGGGGACATATCAAAAATATCACCATTTTGATGACATTTTCTAACCAACTTTGCATTACTTTCACCATGCAATCCAGAGTCATGCTACCTGGTATTTATCTAAATTAGTTAAAAACTTAGGTCCACTTGAAAACTTAGGCATTGAAGTCAAACTCATAGTTGTGAAATTTAGAAAGCAAACACAAATATCATACCGATGGCATATTGTAGGCAAAGGGATGAATAAAAGTGGCACATCCAGACAGTAGGTATTATTCAGTTCTAAAATCAAATGAGTTATCAATCCAGGAGCAGATATGGAGGAACTTTAAATGTTTATCCTTAAATAAAAGAAGTATATCTAAAAGGCTAAGTACTGGATGACCGTACCTGTATGAACACTCAGTGAAAGACAAACTAGGGATACATAAGATCAATAGTTTCCAGGGCATAGTTTGGAGGAAGGACAAATAAGCAGGGCACAGAGGATATTTAGAAAATAAAATTACTTTGTAAATTGCTAGGATTGTGGATAATGGCAGCATACATCCCTCATAGCTCAGAGAATGTTCTATACCCAAATGGAGCCCTAATGTAAACTGTGGAATTCTGAGTAATAATGATGTACTACTGTAAGTTCATCAACTATAACAAGCATACCAATCTGGTGGGATAATGAGGGAGTCTGACACAAGGCAGGGATGAAAGGGGTATAAGAGAATTCTGTGTACTTTATGCTTAATTTTTCTGTTAATCTAAAACATTTCTAAGATGTAAAGGTTATTTAAAAGGGTAAACACATACAGGGTATAATTTTCTTTGTCTAGCTGCCAAAAAACAGCAATATAGTTCCAATGACCAAGAATGCTACTAAATTTGAACATGCTCTGAAACACCACCAACATCTTTTCAATAAGATCATTTAATTTTACCTCTATAAAAAGTATTAAGCCCTCTATTGTAGTCTATTCACTGTGATATTAAGGAAATCAGCTGAAGATGTGACTTTCTCCTGGCTCACCCCAAATAGATGCTAGAATTCTATAAACCCTGCTAAAGCAGGAAAACAATGTCCAGAGTTCATCCACAATGGTTTCTGAATGTCACACATGTTTATTTAGCACATTTTCGTATCCAGACCAAGGGACTATCTATTACAACACATGCTTTTACTTTTGTGCAGTGCAAAGTGTTTTTTCTCTTAGCATTTCCACCCAATGATAACATAAGTCACACATGTCATATTCATTGTCTAAAGCCACATGAGTGTGTATAACATCAAAGAGGATAGGTACCTGAAATTCTGCCCTTTCTAAAACTTCCAAAGATTGCTCACCAATGCTCCTATCAATGACTAATATGCGTCTATAGAAACTCAACACACTAGCAGTGTCCTTTCCTTCTTTCTCCATTTTCCTTTGAACCTGAAGGTTACTGCTAACCTCTAGTATAGAGGTATACCTTCCTCTGAAATCCTCATCACAGGTGCCAAAGGGGAGTTAGTAGGGTTGCAGCCATGGCTCTCACAGTGGAGTAAGGATGACCACAGGGTTGTTTTCACTTCCCACATGAAGACATGGAGACCATTTCTTTTTCCCTCCCACATGTGCTGTCTTTGATACTTACTCTGACCATGGATTGTGACAAGTGAAATTCTGAAACTTCAGAGGCCAGATTTTAGGAAAACTAGCAGTTTCTGCTTCCTTCCTGTAAGAAGGAGCATCCATCTCATCCATCTTGCTCTAAGGATGCTTAATTAAAGCTCATGAACCAGGAAGTGCCACATGGACGGGAAGAGGCCAGGAGAGAGCAGCCAGCACCCAACTAAGTGGAGGACACTTTCCTGGGCCTCCCAGTTCTGCCACCACGTTGCCTGCTGGATTCAACACGGGGGTGATATCAGTGAACACCCCATGGACCAGAATAGTCCATGTAATTTATGTAACTTCAGGTAGAATTGGTAGAAATAAATCATTCTTTAAGTCAACCAACTTGGAGATTATTTTTTAAAGAGCAACATAGTTGTCTGTTCTGGTTGAACATTTAAAACAAATAGATGGTTAGAAAAGTCTGTACGCTCAGGGACCATACAAGAACAATGACAATTCTAGAGGTAGAATCCCAATGTCACTGTTAACTCCAAATGTGATTCATACAGAGTCTTGAGAACAAAACAATGGAGGTGATTTTTCTAGTTGCCCAGTTCTTACTAATTTTCCTGTGACATTTAAAATTTCTCCCCATTGTATAGTCTTGTCTTATCTAATTCTGCTGCTCTCTGATGCTTTAGTCGGAAAGTCTTGTTCTTCAGGAACACTCAGTCCCAGACATTCCGAAAATGATATTTGTTTGATTTAGAATGTAATTAGTGAATCATTCCTTCAGTAATTTGGTTTTTGGTTTGTTTGCTTGCTTGTTTTCTAACAATTTACTTTATGTGTCTGGACATATCTCAAAGGAAAAGTTCTTCAGAAATGAATATTCAACTACGTTCTGGCATATGAGTCACTGGCCATACATTGAATTCTTCAGGGATCATCTTTCACAACTTTTTCAGGCATTTTAGGATATTACATTCCTAATATGTGAAGTTTTCAGTAAATAATTCAATGTTCCTACAGGCAGTTAGTTCTAGTATTCCAAATTTCTTTAGTCTGTGAGAGACAGATATCTCTTTCAGATTTTTAAGTAGCAATCAAAATAAGAACTTGGATTCAATTAGCAGTTGCATAAAATAGCTTAATATGTTATAATAAATAATCTGCTACACATTGAATTCAATAATATTTCAATTTTTTTAACCAAAGGAGATTTTCCTTCATACATTAACACAGTTCTATTTAAGACAAACACTACTACCTTCCTAAAAATATTAAGAATGAACAGGAATCTTGCCAGTTCTAATTTAGGCTTGATTGATGTTTTAGTACCTTTTGTGGAGCTATAACAGAATACCAAACACTGGAGGATGTATGAAGCAAAAAGGATTATTTGGTTCACCATTCTAGTGACTAGAGAATTCAATAGCACAGCCTTGGCATTTTGCAAGGGCATCATGGCTGTATCACAGCCTGGTGGGCTGTATCCCAAGGTGCAGTGCTAGGTGAAGCTTGTGCATAAGAACTCACATGGAGAGAGGCAGCAAGGGCCTGAGAAGAGACCCAACTTCCTTTTTTAAAAACAGCCTGATCAATCTAATCTAGTCCCCAAGACCAACGCTAGCATCTTATCTTCCAGGAGAAACCTCTCATGCTTCCAGCATACAAACTTTTAGGAAGCAAACCACGTCAAAGCCACAGCAGTTACTAAAGTGCTTGCATTCAGGTGCATTGAAAATGGTCAAAAAAAAATTGAATTCTGGTCCCAGAATTAACTGCTTGTGACATCTCTTATATCCTTTAAGTTCAGTTTCTTGTTTATATAAGATAATAATATCTGCAGCTGTGAACATTTTGAGGTCTAAAATGAGATAACATTTTGATTATGGTTCTTTAAAGAAAATAGGCACTAAGTAAATATTATCAATCTTAATTATGTCTCAGTATCACAATAATGAGCTTGCTAAAATATAGCTAAGGAATACCTCTTACATATAATACCTCTCATCCTCCACTCTGCAGGGAACTAAAAGAGGCAGCAGATATTTGAGAAGAGATTTACAGATGGCAGTCTAGGTTGATAGCTCACCACATAAAACAAAATTTCTAAGGATGCAAAAAAAAATGGATGATCATTTATTGAATATTCACTATAAGACATGTACTCAGCTAAGAATTGGCCAAAATTTAATAACTCACTTCAGCTAGAAAGCCCACTGTCTGGTTTTATCAGTTATAGAAAGAATTGTCTCAGGACATTCTTGTAGGTAACTGAAAACTTTTTCAGAATGGCTTTTAGCTAGCACAGTTATTTTAATTAAGATCACCTCATTTACACTAGCTTAGTATCTGAGAACCTAATTTTGTTTCTATTTAGGCGTAGAACCATCTATAGAATCCAAGACTCCTGAATCCCAGAGAAGAGCACTTCCCATTACAACTTGCAGCTGTAGGAATAAAAGAGAACAGTAAATGCTACTTGAATTTCATGATTTCAAATATTCAGTAAAGATGAATTCATTTGCTGCACCTGCTTGTTGTTTTATCATTCCATTTCCTATCTCCCTTGGGAATTGGCCCACAGACACAACACCTATTTAAAAAGATTGGATCTTGAAAAAAATGTAAATTGATATTTCATACCCCATAGGTTCTTCTGCGATGGTAATACCAGTGCTATATGCACATTGAAAATTAAATCATTTTTTAAGCTAGTGTAGGGTCTGTCTAATAAAACCCCTTATGAAATCCCACTGTGTCTACTCAGAAGCAGCTTTTCACGTTTTAACATTTAAGCTTTTAAAAAGCAACAGAACAAATGTGATTGATTATCAGTTCGCTTGCCAGATTCTACATTGAAATTAAAGAAAGTAAAAGCTCTTTTATGAAAGTGATATAACCACCTGCAATATTAAACCAATAAAATATGTGTTCAGCTGTTTATGAACTGTCTTGACCTAGATAGAAAGTGGCCATCTAGTGTAAGAGCCTAACATAGAAATGGATCAATCCTTCCTAACTGTGGCAAAACAGTAAAAAGCATTCCAAATTGACTAAAAGGTCAAAACACAGTGAAAGACTTCCAGCATTGAAGCAAATAGGAACTAAGCCACACTTGTGGTAAGCGGAACATATGAAAAAATGCAGCCAATTAGTATGTACGTGGGAGATATTCTAGAAATTACTGACTCATTGAAAGCAGGTACCCCATGCCTAACATAATAAAAGGATATTTGATTGAGCACCCATTTGTTCTTCTGCTTAAGTAAATATTAAACAATGGTTTGATGATTTTGACAGCACTGATACTTTTTTTTAAACTAATAGATGTGTGATCTATAAATATCCCATTTCCACTCAATCTCCATATAATCCCTTTTCAAAGGCTAAAGATCAAATACACCTTTGTTTAAGGAAAGAAAACTAAATCAATAAACATGGACTTCTCTAATGGTAGTGACCTTCTGATACTCTATTAGTAGTAACCTAGGAATCATGTTTAAGAGAAACCAGTCCCAAGACTGTGTTGACTTGCTCCAAAATCTATTATCTTTGGCAGGAAATATTTCAGCAGCAAAATATATGAAGAGGACTAGAGTAGCATGCTATTAACCTGGGAGTCTTGGAGCTCTGATGGGCCAAGAACTTTCCAAGATGATGAAAACATGGAGAACAGCTTGTAGCTGTGGTTTCCTAGACCTGTGTGAATGAGTGGCTACAGAACAGCATGACGTCATTAAGTTGGAAGACCATGCTTTAGCAAAGCAGCAACTTTGTCCTACATAGAGTGAAATTTGGGAAGAAATCAATAACAGGTTACTAAAACATGGATGTAACTCAAGAGAGTTGATTGCAAGAAACCAAGATGTTTCTTATTTTATGGGAATCAGGGAACGAGTTTAAATCAGTGGTAAAAACCGCAGAAAAATAAACCAATTGATTAACTTGGTCCCTGGGGCTGGGTTAGGTTTGGGCCTTTGATGTGGTTTTTGAAGACTTACACACATATAAAAAGACAATGGCTTGGTAGAACTGCCCTTATACCAGGTATAGAGGAATTTTTTTTGTGTGTGTGTGTGTGTGTGTCTGTGTGTGTGTGTGTTCACATTTTCTCTTGGAATTACTTTACAAAATCATTTTTCATGGGTTGTTTGAACATCACAAGACTTTCTTTAATATAGTTTAGTTTTTGATATAAATTTTATCCTCAATGTGAATAAAGAATCCAAGTGAGTATAGGTGGGCAAATATTGAAAACAATATCAGAGACACAGGTAGAGATATAGACGTAAATAAAAATCAGTGAGACTAACATTCTAGGACTATTCATGATTTAGTGCTTAGGGCAATTCCAAATCAAAAGTGAAAAAGTGGTTTAATTAATGACTATATGATACTAAAATATAGAGAAAGCCAGAGATGTCCAATTTATCAGACAACAAATTATGCTTTGAAAAGCTACATAACAACACAAATATCTAGGTTTTCATCCAAATTTTACAGCAATCAAACTATGCCCTTTTCCTCCAACTAAAAACTTACAGGATAGAAATATAGGCGTTCCATTAAACGGCATAATTTTTTTGTTCACAGTTGAATTCATTTTTGTCAAATTTTATGCAAATTAAATGAATTTTAAATTAAAATTTAAGCTGTCCTTTAAGATCAATCTTTATTCATATGTGAAAGAAGTATCTAAGTATAAATGTAAAATATCGATTTTTGTAGTTGGCTTCGTTTCAGTGGTAGGTTCTGAATTTTTCTTCAAATGTGTATGTGTTCCCAGGATGGTTACTCTAACTGCCCTTTCTTCAGTCAGAGAAGGTCTGGCAGCAGCCTGTTGCCCTGTCCACGAGCACCCCCTACTGGCACATGTGAGACACCCACACCTATTACTGTAAGAAACTTGATTTAAAAAATCTACTATGACTTTGATAAATATTTTCATAGGTAAACATGTAAATAGCTACATCATCTCAAAAACTTTATTCAAGGCACTCTGTTGATATTTGTCTCATGTTTTAAAGTAGTGAATAAGATGACAAACATTCCCCATGTTATCATAAAGGCCAGTAGATCAATTTATAACTTTATTAGTTTTCTACTACTTCTGTAACAAATTCACAAAAACAAACTAACACATGTATTAACTTAAAAGAGTACAAATCTACTTGCAGTTCCTTAGGTCAGAAGTCTCACATGGGTAACACTAGGCTAAAGTCAAGGTTTTGGCAGGTTTTAAAATTATTCCTTGTGACTTTGGTTGAGGACGTGTATAAATATCACGTTAAAAAAGTAGGCTTGCTCCTCTGGATTGCTTATAGTGCAATGCAAGAAGAGAAAGAATTTAAAGATGAAATTGTTAATTACATGAGAAGCATAACCCAGAAATCTAGAAAATTCTCAATCTATCCATATTAGGGGAAAACAATGAAATAGCATGTCTGGGAGAGGACAAGGGTCTCAACAGCAACCACTTGACAAAGAGGAGAGTGGAGGCCACACGCTCTTCTTCAACAGAGAGTGTGAACCTTGATCAGTTCCTAGAATGAAAACCAGGGGCTGTTGCCCAACATAATGACATTTCAGAGAGAGCTTTTCCATGCTTTTTTTTTTTAATATTCTGTGAGGTTATGGTGAGAAGACAGACATATGTAAGAAAGTGGGTGCACATGAGAGGCAGAATCAGCGCGTACCTTGGGCTTGTACTTCTCAGTTGCCAGAACTGTCATATAGCAGTCTTGCTTATAGGCCACCCAGTTTCTGGAATTTTGTTATAACAGCCTGAACAGCCTAAGATGGGAATCTTGTGGGAGATTGTTATGGTGTTTACCACAATAATCAACAACTATTTCTTGAAATGTGAAAAGAGTATCTGGTTAATTATTTAGTAAAATACATGTCATGGTATTCAAAAGCTCCTGTATAATTTCAATAATATTCAGAGGTGAGATGATTGGACTATGAGAGTTGTAATCTAATCAGTCCATCCTCCTGTGAAAGGACTACTGGATGGTAACCGTAGGCAGGTGGGAAGTGGCTGGAGGAGGTGGGTTCCTTGGGCAGGGGGGTTATACTGTGGTCCTTTCCCTCTTCCCACTCTGCTTCCTGGCTGCCATGAGGGGAGAGCTTCCCTCCGCCATGACCTTCTTCCATGATGTTATGCCTCACTTTTGCACCAATGCAATAGAGTTGATCCACCATGGACTAAAACTCTGAACTATGAGCAAAAATAAAATTTTACTTCTCTAAGTTGTTCTTGTTGCATAATTTAGTCACATGAAAAGCTGACTAACATATTGTATATGCCACATTAGTCTCTGGACAAAAAAATTTACTAGATTTTTTGCTATTTGCTCAAAAGAGTAGCCAAAATTTAAAATAAATCATGCATTTTTTCATTATATCAGAATATGCAAAATTGAAAATTGGATGGAAAAATGTCACCAAAACATGAAAAGAAAAAAAATTAATTATAACCCCTACAGTCTTATAAACAAAATGTTTCGGAATTATGAGATAAAAGCATGATTTTAGAGTTTGCTTCACATCTAATGCTATATAAACAAACTTTAAATGACTACATACACATAAAAAGCAACTATTTCTTTACCATTTATTGCTTTCAAATTTTCTTGTTAGATTAATATGAAAAAATAGGAAAAAATACATGCTAACCAGAATACTTCTTGCTAAGTCCTACTATATAATTTATCAGAGTGCTGTCTTAGCTAGTGCTCTCTTTGCTGAGAATTTAACTTTTTTTTGGAGCTCAGGAGTTACAGCTATAAAATGAAAATACAATACTAATAGTTGTAATTACCACAAAAGATTGGTATGAAAATAAATACAATCATCCATTACTTCTGAAGTGAAAAACAAAGCAAGATGGTACAACAGGACTTCCTAGCTACTGTCTCTGTGCAGAAACATGAATTTAAACAACTAGGCACATGTAAAACTACAGTTACAAGTGTTAAAGAAACAAAGTGAGAGATCACAGTACACATATAAGAAAACATGTATTGAGAGGACACTGAGAACAGTTTTATCTTATCCAAAGCACCCCTCCCCTATTCCAGGAAGCAGAGTGTAAAGAGAAATACTGTCAGATCGCAGAAAAAAAAAATTAAAAGTGTGTTTATATTGTAAAATACCTCACCATTCAGTCCCCCATATTAATCCCTGACTCTAGGACAATGTCTTTGGCCTGAACCTGAGATTAGCCCCAGTTCCAAGTGGGAGATCACAGCCTATATGAAATAGGCTTGATTTCCATCCTAGTACACCACCAGAAGACTACAACAGCCTCCTTCTGCAAATTATCCTCAGTGGCAGGTATGGGTTTTGGGCACACTCCAGTCCATATTACTTATTTAGCAATAACAGGTTCCAACCCAGCAATATAGATCTGGACATAGGGTGTCCCTTATTGTGGGAACACCCCAATGTTCCTAAGTTTAGAAACCATGCCGACAACCTGACCAGAATCTTTGGGCAAGCTTACTGTTGAAGAGTGTTTCCAGAAAAAGTCTGTGAGGATTAGATTAAGTGACTAATTTTTCAAATGCATAGATACCAACACATAACCATAGGACTCAAGAATAATAAAGGAAACAATGCATAACCAAAGAGATAAATTAAATACAAGTTTTGTTAAAGAGAATAAAATGCATGAACTTCTTGGTGAAGAGATTAAAAATAATGGCTTTAAGGAAGCTTTGAAAATGTCAAGAAAATACAGAGAAAAAACTCAACTAATGAGGAAGACAATAAGTGATCAGAATTAGATATTGAAAAAAAATAAAACAAATCCTATAGCTGAAAAATAGAATGCATGAAATGAAAATATTGCAGTAGAGAACACTGAAAGTATAATTGATCGAGGAAAAAAACTTGAAAATAGGTTATTTGAAAATATATAATGAGAAGATGAGAAAAAATGAAAGATTTTAAAAAGCCTGCATAATATATGAGACAAATATTCAAATATTAAATATTCCAGTCATAGGAACTTAAAAAATAAGAAAAATAAAGGAAGTAGGAAGATTACTTAAAGAAATAGCACAAAAAATGCCAAATGGAGAAAGATATAAATATCCAGAAAAAGAAGATAAAAGATTTCTAATTATAACTTCTCAGACACTGTGCAAGTCAGCAGAGAATATGGCAAAATATTTAAAGTGT